>NC_134569.1:71069611-71204611 GCF_050947875.1 Dermacentor variabilis | reverse complement strand
CAAAAACACCGGGCGTGGCATTCCAATGGATATGCCAGAGACCAATGCTCTTTTGCTTATTGATTTCACTGCAACTTTTCTCGCAAAACCTTTCAGTAATTCTTAATAATGAGCTAACACTCTCCCTGTCTGCAGCAAATAGGGCAACGTCATCGGCATAAGCTAGAACACGCACTTACAGGACTGTATCTTAAGCCCCCTGATTTCTGTACTGTTCACTATTTTTCTACAGAGCGCCTCCAAAAATAAAGCAAAAGGTAAAGGACTTAACGGACAACCCTGTCGAACGGAAGAGAGTACTTGTATGCGTTATGATAGTTCACCATTAACAATTAAATTGGTCCATGAGCATTGATATGCCATTTGGATGCCTTTACACATGACGGAACCAAGCCCTACATAATTAATTAATAAAATGAGAAAACTATGTGGTACCATATAAAAAGCCTTAGCTAGATCTATTTGTAGCATCACTACCTTGAGGAGAGCGCTATCGCAATATTCTAAAATGCTTCTAGCTGTATGAATATTTGTAAATATTTTCCTACCTCTGATGCCGCATGTCTGGTGCGGCCCAACTAATTTCCGTATAACTCCCTGCAGCCTTGCTGCAAGAACTTTCATGGAAACCTCGTAGTCAACATTAGTCAGCGTAATTCGCCTGTATCCCGTTACATTACGTAGTATATTTTTATCTTTGCCTTTTGGGATTAGTACTGTGTGCGCACGATTGAACGATGAAGGTAAAGTCTCCCGCTCGAGTGCCTGTGAAAATACTTCATGCAATGCTGTTGCCATGTCCGCCTTGAACGCCTTGTAAAATGCCGCGGTAATACCATCTGGACCTGGAAATTTGCCCGAGCTTAGTTCCTCAATAGCCCTCTCAATCTCTTCCATACTAATATTCAGTTCTAATAAATTCGTTTCCTCTTTGCCTAGCATCGGCATTTCTGCCAGAAAGTCATCCTCGTAACCCGGCACCTTTGGCTCACGACAAGCAAACAAATCTCTATAGTAACTTTCAAATGCCATCATGATAACTTTCTGTTCTCTGAATATCTTCCCATTATATTCTATTTCCAATATTTCATTTCCTCGAGCGTACGCCTTTTCATCTGAAAAAGATCGCTTTGTAGGTATTTCGCCCGCGAGATATTTTTTAGCTCGTGCTCGTATAATTGCACCTCTGTATTTATCCTTCCCTAAGCTTTCTAGTTTTCTTTTAATGACTTGCAGTTCTTGCGTCACCAAACCCGGATTAGCTGTTTCAATTTGCACCAAGTCTTCGAGCTCCTGCCGCAGCCCCTGTTCATGTTTTTGAGCCTGATACTTCATATGCCCACCTCTTTCTATTGCGTTCAATTTTACCCTTTGTTTAAATAACTCCCATTTCTCTGCGGCACTGCGCAGTGTGTCATTAAAAAATGATGTATTTCTTCTTTTGTGTTATCTATGAACACGTCATCCTGATAAGCTTCGCATTCAATTTCCATCTTTCCCATTCAAGTTTCCTTTTTTGCTTTTGGCCGATCTCGAAGGTCACTAAACAATGATCACTGAAAGAAACAGCATCAACATCGTAGTTCTGACACAAAGGCGCAATATCCGAACACACATACACTCGATCTAGTGCCTTGAAAGTGTGTGAAGTGCTGGCGACTTCCACCTCTTGCGAACTGTGCCACATCATTTAAAGAGAATTTCTCACGCATTCCTTAAGATACGCAGCACTTTCATCATTTACACTAGCAGTGGCTGAACGGTGTTCCTGATTAAGGACACAATTGTAGTCACCCAACGCAATCAAACACGTCTCACAATCAAAATACGCACTCAATTCGCGAAAGAACAAACATCTTTCATGCGGCTTTGTAGGTGCATAGACACAAATAAATCTAAATTTCGCTTCCCAGTAAGAAAGATCGCACAAAACAAAGCGTCCTTGCAAGCAACTTGTAACCTTTTAAACGACCATGCCAATTGAATTTTTAACAAACATACACCCGGCTGATGTTCCCACCGCATGGCTCACGCATACATTGTACCTTAAAGAAAATTTTGCTACCAAGCCTTCGGTCGCCTCCTCTCTGCTAACGTTCGTCTCCTGGACCGCAAGCAAATCTAGGGCTCTTTCTTGCATTATGCATTTGACTTGATATTGCTTGCGACTAGCCCCTAGACCCCGTACATTGAGCGTACCGACGCGTAATGGTGTAGGTATACTAATCATGGTGATTGTAAGCGCGAACCACCAGTAAAACGCTTACCGTGGCTCTACCCTGCAGTGGGAATACCAGGGTATTACTTATCGCGTCCCTGACCCCGAACCGGCGACGATGACGCCGACCGGGCTTCGGGGACATATTTTTTACCCTTGGCGCCAGCAACGCGATGCCACTGACGCTCCAGGCGTTTAACCTTGCGTTCGGTGCTGTCCTGCGTCAACTTCGGAATGTCTGTTCTGGGACGCTTCCCGCGTGCCGCGGTCGCCCCTGTGGCGCCTGCTTGATCTTCGGCCGTAGTGATCTCGGTGCTGTCGCTCATGTCTTCCTCTTCACTTGCGTGACTTAAGGGCAGTGGCTCTTGCGTGCAGCCTATTTCGGCACGTTCCTCAGTTGCCTTCGTCAAGTTCCTACTGTCAGGTGTCGTCCCTCCAGTTATCTCGGCGTCAGTCTCCCGGGTCTTGTCTTCACCTTCCTTGGTGTTGCTGTTCGGGGCAGACCTTTCGGCCTCCTCCGCGTCCATTATGTTCTCTTGTACTTCTTCTGTTGGGAGAACCGTTTTATTTACTCTAGCGTAGCTCCTTGCACAATCATTGCTTTCGTGTCCGGACGCCCGGCACACACCACAACGTGGCGTCTGGCAGTCCCGTCGAATGTGTCCTTGCCTGCGGCACCTCAAACATAGCGGGGACCGGTACGGGGCCACGAGAAGGACGGTGCCACTTCCCAACGTCAAAAGATGAGGCAGGTCATCAAACTCAACACCTTCCTTAAGTCTCATTCGCACGACTCTCGTCGTAGATGTCGCATGTTCAAAACCGGCGACGGACCAGTTGTTCGACACGTCAAGGACGTCACCAAAGCTGCTCAACGCTTGCCGAAAGCTCTCACTTTGGACAGCAAAGTCGACGCAGTGCACTTTCACGGTGACGTCTTGTTTGACGGAGTGTTGGACAGCGCAGAAGCCGCACTTGACCTGAAGTCCACCCGTTTTCACCAGAGCATCCTTGTCCGCCTTGCTGCGCAATTTGACTAGCCAGATGTGATTCATCTGGAAGGCTCCTATACCAGTGATGCTCTTGATGATACCAGCTTCCTCCAATGGCTCTCGAAAATCTTCCAGCCGGTGCGGTCTTCTTGCCAGGTGACCGTGAAAAAAAAAACGCACTGTTGCATGCTCTCGCCTAAAGGCGATGTTGGCAGCAAAATCCTATAATCCGAGGGTGCAGAAGAAAAGCTGTCACCGCGGCCAACGGCGGCCGCCAAAGAACCTCGCACGGAGCGAGCCATCACGCGTCCGTCCTCCTCGAAAGCCAAACGCGCAGTACCTCAGCCATGAATTCGATGGTTCAAAGCGCAACAAAAGCGCCTCTAGTGAAAGCAGTGTTGCCTTAGAAAATTGCCGTAGAAAGTTATACTGCGGTGTATATCGGTAATTATGAGCATGTAAATTGCAGAAGTCGCAGTTAAACGAGTAGCGAAGCACGTTGCCGCTACATTTCTTCTGCGCTTGGCGCACACGCAGAGCCATCTTGCGGCAAACACAGAAGACCTCCTCCTCGCAATGTACGGCGCTGCCCCGACAGGTGGCACCCCACTCGCCCGCTTCTCCCCTTTATCTCGTATGAGCGCATTGGGGCCGTGCGGGGACCAATGCGAGGATGCCCCAATACCCTTGCGTTTAATAAGTTTTCCCGCTCTCTCCCTTTCCAACTTCCAGCGTGCGTCATTCGAACCCTTGTGTTTAGGCGACGCGGCTCCTCTTTCCGCTCACAGCGCGATTCCTAGGTGCCGCATCCGACGCGGGACGCCTCTGACGTGTTCGCTGCGCCGTAGCGCGTCTGGTGGGAAAGCGTCCCCTGTGATGTGTGCCGTGCTGCTGTCGAGGAGTCAAGCGTATGCGTGGTGCTCACAAGCGAGATAGAGGACGATCCCATGGAGGCGTCAGCCCCATGATCGCGTCCGCTTTCATGGCGCGTCGTGGCCCGGCTGTCCATGACGATCCCGACGTTTGGCCCGCGTAGATAGTTTCTCCCTCCGAGGCACCGAGGTTCGTTCCGCTTGCTCAGGCGCACGTTTCGTCTTTGTGTGACTCAAGAGCATGTCGAGCGAATGAGTGGGTGGTGCGAACGGGGTGCGATAACGCTATCGCGTTCCACTCTTGAAGGCGAAGCTTAAGCGTCCCCCAATTTTTTATTCTTCAATGAATTTCCTTCTCATGATCAGGGTTCCCTGTGAATAATTGATCTAGGTAAACGTACTCCTTCACAGACTCTAGAGGATGACTGGCGATCCTAAACTCTTGTTCCCTTGCCCGGCTATTTATCATTATCTTTGTCTTCTGCATATTAATCTTCAACCCCACTCTTACACTCTCTCTGTTAAGGTCCTTAGTCATTTGTTGTAACACGTCTGCAGTGCTGCTGAAAAGAACAATGGCAAAGAGAAGGCTGGTGAGATATTCGCCGTCGATCCTTACTCTTAAGCCTTCCCAGTTTAATAGCTTGAATACTTCTTCCAAACCTGCAGTGAATAGCATTGGAGAGATTGTGTCTCCTTGTCTGACTCCTTTCTTTATAGGTATCTTCGTACTTTTATTGTGTGAAATTAAGGTAGCTGCGGAATCTTAATTAAGCTTGCTTTATATTTATACGCCTTCCTATCCGCACACTAAGAAAAATATTTCTATGTGTGCCTAATAAACATCATCTTCAATGTCGGAGTAAAACGTGCTGGTGCGTTTCCCTTACACCCACAAATATATAGACATTTCTTTAGTCAATTAGAAATGTTGCCTGTAGACATCATACATGCAGATTTATTTCTTCGCGAGGAGTGATGTTAAAAGGAGGACACATAATGCTTTTCTTGCGATTTCTTTTCAAGTAGCTTTCACTGTTAGGCGACCTGAAAGGCTGAAATGTCAGAAAAGAAAGAGTTGTGTTTTGTTCGGTAGGATATTTTTATTCGTTTGTACAAACTGTTCCGTCACAAATTTGACTTTCACGCGTTGTTTTTGTATAGTTTCGTACTTGTTCTTCGTCTGAAGAATTCCAGGTGATCTTGATACGATCCTCGTTTGGTGTTTTTATTGGTGAAATCTTCTTGACATACTCCTCCAGTGCTTCGTATTCGATGGGGCCTGTATTTTGAATAAAAAAAACAGAGCGTAAAGAACAAGCCGACATTCATGGTGTTGTAGCAGCAACAAACACGCCGATTAATTTTTGGTATCTTTCGATTATATTCTCATCACCTGTGGCGCAGACTCTAATATCAAATGATCATACCATGGCAAGACTTGTAAACGTGCGAATCTTCACATTTACACGTAATATGGTTACGTAATATAAAAGTAACTTCGGTGCTGTGCTTGATGAATTTATCTTTCTATTGTCATAGCAATTGTATGGAAATTCCAGACGCATTTCTTCCGTCATCGCCGCCATCGTCATGGTGTTCCGTATAACATCCAAGTGCGATAACATCGTCGCCGCGCACCCTATGCTGCATATGTAAGTAAAAGTCTGCGATGTTCAGCCGCCGATGGTGGCTGGATCTCGTGCGCGCAAGGGAGCAAAGAGGGGAGAGCAACGCACCGTAGGGGGTGGGGGAGGGGAGTTCAGTCATCGGCGTCTGGGGATGGCGCGGCCAAGCGGGCCCTATGTTGAAGGCGATTTGCGATGGGGACAGGTGCGTTGAGTGCTGATAGTTTAGTGAGTGAGTGACAACCTTTATTATAAACTTCAGAATAGCAGCTAGCCGAGCTTGTTGGTACGGGCACATGCTTTAGAAAACAGCGCAGGAAACGGGACACAGAAAAGGGGCACACGACACAGGCGTTGTGGCACACCTATGTTGTTCTTAAGTTGGGTCGTGTTCCTTGCCCCAGTTCTAATTTCAGTGGTGCGGTCCGCCAGGAAGCCATTCATTATGTTGCATATTCGTTCTCCGGGGCTCACCTCCCCACGAAACAGCGCCTGTGTCGTGTGCTTTGTTCCTGTGTCCCGTTTTATGCGCTATTTGCTAAAGTATGCTTTTATTATAAGGGCAGGGACACAGGCCTACGTGGGAAAAAGGATTAATGTCTACACTGAAGCTGCGCAGTCATCACGAACTCCTAGAGGGAGCTGATAACAACCAAGCGTTCAGGTGTGTTAGTGGGCATATCCAGTCTTTAAAGGGCCCCTCACAATGTCGGACCATTTTGAGCTGAGAAGCGCAGAGCGTACATTGCGTGATAACGATCGTATCTGCAAAGTATTACATCGCTACGCGCCGCAGAAAGATTTGAAATTTCAAACCGAACGCTGTTTTTCCTTCTCACTGCCGCCACGCTCCAAGCCGGAGGATGACGTAGCCGCGTGCCTGCGCATGCGTACTCGAGTCCACAATGTGACCTCGCTCGTAGTGACACGTGGCTTCGAGAATTATTCAAGGCACCATCTATTATTTGTGTGATCTGTTGCTTGAATTGACGAATTGATGTTTAGAGAAATAATAAAACACACGAACGGAACGTCTACATGTTTTTTGCTTTACTTCGCACCGAAGCAAGAAAGATGTACCACCGCTTCGTCTGCTTGTTCCCACGGTCGTGTGGTCACGTGCGCAGGTACCGAAACTATGCCATTTTCTACCGTGTTCCGGCGCGTGATCATGCTCTACGATACGCTTGTTCTGCCTCAGTATTCGTGTAGCACTGAATTATACCTCTATAGTCATGTGTCCTTGTGCACAGCGCGCAAAATCGTGCACTGCCAGAAACGATAACAGCTCGTGCGCAACGCCGCCAGCGGAAATGCGCATCGCCAAAAAAAAAAAGAAGAAGAAAAGAAACGAGGAGGAAAAATAAAGTGAAGGCGGGGCCCGTGACGTATGTGTCACGCAGTCCTCGAGGTCCGGCATGGGAGAACGCAGGGAAGGAATTTCGCTTGCACAGGCTTGACGGGGCGGGCGGAGAGGGGGTCTCGCTATACAATGGAGCCCACCTGCTAAAATCATGGGTTCGCGGTACTGAAATATTTTTATCTCGGCTATTAATGAGCCGACTTGAAAAATTTTTGCGGCAGTACGCTCCCTAGAAGACACGTAACAACTTCCAGCGTATAACCAAAATTTGCTGGCCTCGTTACGGGCCCTTTAACAGAATGGATCTATCCAGGCTTGTGTCTCCGGCTCAAGGTCCGGACATTCCCACAGGAGATGGTTAATGTCTGGCTTTACGCCCGTTATGCATGAGTGGCAGATGACGTGCTTGAACTTGGTAGTTTCTTCGCGATCGTCACCTTGTGCTTTCTTCCTCTATTTGTAGCGCTACCATTTCAGAATGTCTTCTGTTACTGCAGCCCCAGGTCACACCCTAATTATGATAATTTCGGCTTCCTTGGGAACCCCGTTCGGGATCCGGCTGCGGTTTGGAGTAATCTAGTCCATGACAGGATTTGTATTGTCTTGTCTAAACCTCGCCTTTATGAAGGCGCTCTTTCTTTTGGACTGATGCGAATTCTTTCAGGCATCATGGGTGGTCATGAGGCGTGCGAGCTGTTGCTTATGATTGCACTCGCCGCTGCGTGAGCTGCGTCGTTGCCGGCGCCAGCCGCGTGCCCCGGGGTCTATTCCACACTTACGTGCACTCCTTATTCTCGGTGGAGTCGCATTGCGACTTTTTTTACGTCATAAGGGCAATTGCCCTTTCTGGGGGGCACCGAAAGGGCTTTAGTGCTTCTAACGAGTCCATGTATATGTTGTAGTGTCCTCTGGTGTTTGTTCTTTTGATTAATGCTTTGTCTACAGTTTCAGCAGCAAGGTATATTGCGTGCAACTTCATGTGGTATGTGGTGAAGCTCCGCATACTTGAAGAGGCCTCCTCCGAGTCCCACGCAGCCGTTGAAGGCGGCCGCCGCTAGCACCTCATCTTCCCACGCGGTGTCAGTGTACACACCCTTTGTGTTGCCATATGCACGTTTTGTGGCTGCTGCTCTCTTCTCGTGGTGTTCCCCACTAGTCATTCGTGGAATAGGCTTGGGGCCTCTGAGCTGTGTATCCTCCTAAGGGGTTGGTTTAAGTTGAATGTTGAGGTTTCAATATGAGACAGTGTCAATTTGTCGTCTATCTAGCTCAGGAAGTTTGCGTCAGGCCTACAGTAGATAGCGCTCGCCTGACTTCATGCCCTTGATTCTGGAAATTGAGAATCGGTTTGATCGGTGTTAAACAGGCGAACTTGTAGAGCTCCTCCGCTCTGTGGTGTCATGGGAGGCTTTTAATCACTCTCAGACTTTCTTGGTGCAGACGCTGTGGCTTCTCTCCCTGTTTTTTCGTCAGAGCGAAGTCGACTGCGTCGTAGCAAGATTTGGAAGTTAACACCACTTGTACCAGGGTATGCACAGTGCGGATACCAGCTCATCCGCGACTAGGAGTTGCAAGGCCTAGCACGAATGGTCCTCAAGCTCTCCGAGCCATGTTTTGGCTCCAGCTGACTCATGTATTTGGATTCCCAGGACACTCAGTTCCCTGTTCGGAGCTTGTTGAATATCCCTGCCGCCGCTCTTGAGTGTCACCTCATCTTGTTCTTCTGGTACTCCTCCAAGAAAAATGATATGGTTGTTTGCCGGTGGAAGTTGCATTCCGGTGGTTGTTAGGTATTCTTCTGTTGTGTCTAGTGCCTCTTGCATTGCTGCCTGGTGTTCCTTCGTTGTGTTGAAGGGGGTCATCGGCTCAGTTCGTTTTGTAATATCATCAGAATATATTGTGTTTTTGACACCAGGTACTTGCCGAATCTAGATGGCCTGTCCTCTGATCACTAATTTGAAGTGGGTAAATGAGAGGATGACCCGTTGTGGCACACCTACATTCTTCTTAATTTGAGCCGGGTTCTAATGTCAGTGGTGCGGTCGGCCAGAAAGCTATTCACTATATTGCATATTTGCTCTCCCGGACTAACTCCCATTATCGACCGAAGAATGGCATCGTGGGGTTAGCGTATGTAATGCCTTTTTGAGGTTGACCGCCACCATGATGCCGGGTACTTTTATTCCAATCCGCCGGGTGACTGCCACTCGTCTCATCAGATACAAACTACGGGCTGTACAAAGGCCTGGTATGAAGCTTGTTTGATCTGTATCAAAGTTGGGGCCCTCTCCACTGTCTTCCAGTATAACGGTCAAGCTGTCATGTGTCAGTCTTTCCAGAAATTTCGAGAAGACTAACGTCAATGAGGCTGGCCTCAGGTTGGCTGTGTCATGTGCTGGCTTGCCTCGTTTGGGTAAAAGGACCACCACCGAGTGCTTCCAATGCGGCGGAATATTGCCCGACATCCACGCGTTATTAATGGTAGCTAAGAGTTCTGCCTCGCCATCCTCGTCGTGGTTATTCAACATTTGCCGCGTCACTCCCTCAAGACCAGGAGCACTGCGAGTGTTTATCTGCTACAGTGCCATGGTTAGCTCCGCAGATGTGAATGGCGAATTGATTCCCTCGTCGTTGGATTAAACGCGGTGGGCAGACAGTTGGAGGAAGAAGGCGGCTGGCGCTTGCTGCTCAAATTACTGAGCAGAGAGTCCCATGGCCATCACGATGACATTCCCTGTATTGCGTTCGCTCTTCTTACTCGCCAGTGCCCCGCAGGTTCTCTGAAGTGCGGTAAGGCAAGTCTTTTCGTTGAAATAGATTCATCTGCGCTGTGTTCTTTCCGGTTAGTTCGTGTTGAAGCGAGAAGTAGCACGAAGATCAATTCGCTTGCAGCTCCTGCCGCGCTTTCTCACTCCAGCGTTTCGAGAGCGAGTGCGCGCGGTCATCGAGTGAGATGTTTGCTTGTGCGCACGTGACTTCATGCTTATTAATTTTGTTTGCGAGGGAACGTTCGCAAGTTTAGGGACGATAAAGCTACTATCCTCACTTCGTAAAGCTGTTTACTAATTCGGTATCGTAAGCGATCCTTCGCCTTTCGGGCGAAGCTGCGACTCTTTTGGAATATTTAGTTGAAAGCTATAAAAGCAAAAAAATAAAATAAAAATAAGAAGCAGTGTACGTACAGATGGCTACGTCGCCAGATCGCACGCAATTAAGTGATTAAATCGTAGCCTGATGGCGCAGTATCCGGTAAATTCCTGCTGTAAATTTTACTCCCAGCCATCTAAGCTTTAGGTTGAAAGAAAAATAAGCGAACTATCAAAAAACATCTTATATCTTAGCATTAGTAAACGTAACAGACTCCTTAAGGTGAAATACAAGACAAATAAAACTATTAAAAAACTGACGGTTTCTGAGCTTTGCCCTTCGGCCGAAACACGGAAAGCAAACACCGACCGATGCACTCGGACGGCGCTCAAATGGAACGCAGGGGCGACATATTAGTGCAACCCAGCGAGTAAGACAACTGTTCCTGCGCAACAAAAACAGCGTCATGGTAGCTACCAGGCGCCTGACAACGATAGCGTGATAAGGGTGCGCGAATATTGAAAACTTACGAATGATGAATCTAATAGTGTCCTATTCTTTGCAGTCCTTGGATCGAATAGTCACTTTACGTACGCGAATACATTTAAAATACTTTTCGAATATTTCAACACGCCAACTTCCCCCAAATAAACATAAAACTGGAGCAAAACTACGGTATGTACCCCCCCCCCTCCCCCGGGCATAACACAGACCTAAAACATGAGAACTTGCCAAGTGGAGCAGGCTATGACACTTAGCCATACATTAAAGCTTGCACAGCGATCATTCGCACTCTGAAGAACTCTGAACAACATGCAAAAAAACTAATTGTTCGCTTCTAAACGCTCTATTTGTGCTTTTAAACGCAACGCTTCATAACGTATACTATGTAATGACAAACTTGCTAACTTCAAGAATACTGGGATGTGAATACCGTTTATATTAATTGTGATGACCGGTGTTCAGTATTACAAAACTATTTGAAAAGCATGCACATTCGATTCGATTCGTGTCGCTCCTGGCACTATTCGATTCATATTCGATTCGGTCTCAGAAGACACTATTCGCTCACCCCTAGTAGAGTCACTGACCCTTGGTGATAAGGAGCGGCACCAGTGTGTGTGTGTGTGTGTGTGTGTGTGTGTGTGTGTGTGTGTGTGTGTGTGTGTGTGTGTGTGTGTGTGTGTTTGTGTTTGTGTGTGTGTGCGTGTGTGTGCGTGTGTGTGTGTGTGTGTGTGTGTGTGAGAGAGAGAGAGAGAGAAGTGATTTTAGAGAGAATGGAAGAGATAAGTGCAGTGCCGTAACTGTCTCTCACAGGAGGACACCTCAACAGCACTGCACGGGGAAAGGGGTGTGGGGAGAAAAAGATAAGAGAGGAAAGGAGGAGGCAGCAAAAGAAAAAAGAGCATAAGCGAATGCGGGGCTCAGAGCCGTTAGTTGTGTCGAACTGCAAAAGGCAAGTATAGTGCCGCAAGCGCACTCTTGACGCTAGACAGGAGCGCTAGCGTTTGGGCGCACCACACTCGCGTCAGCAGCGGAAGGCAGAACGCTTCCTTGTCTCCCCATCAGAGCCACTGAGAAGAGTATGACAGGGAGTATGACAGCCTGATTATATATGATCGTTTTTTCAGCCAAACGCGCTGCGCGTCTTTCGCGAAGAAATCTCGACGCATCGCTGATAGCACGGCGGTCACGCCGGCGACGACCAAAACACGATTCGAGCGTCCGTGTAACTGGCAAAAAACAAACAAACATAGAAGCCAAGTGACAGTGGGTACAGTAAAGGCATGGAGAAAATTGGCATTGGGGCCCGAAGGGCGAAGCACTGACAGTGATAACAAGCTTTAGCGTTGCGCTCGAGTTCCTCATAGGGTGTTCTACCTATGGGTGGATACGGCTACACGGGTACGCAGCGTACGCGGGTGCGTCTAAATTTCTGGCATCTTTAAAAGCTTTAATACGTCGTGTAGGAACTGTAATAGCATCGCAAATGCGCCGCAGCGCTGCCAGTTAGGAGCAACGCCAGTTAAATCACATCACTTTCCGTTGGTGCGCACTAACATACTTTTACACTTTTCAGTAGTCTCAAAAGATTTAAGATAAAAGGCATGCGCTATGGATAATTTTTTACTAATTTTATTTGCACACTGCAATAAGAAATTGTCCGGAATAATATAGTTAAGGACGTAACATTTGGCTTGAGCAACTTTCGCGGTTGATCTGCCTTGCATACACGTCAGACATAAAGATATACCATACATATATGTATACAGAAAGATAACGGGACGCCATGGCCACGCCAACGCTGATGACGAAAATGTGCCTGTAATGTGCATATAAGTGCTATCGAAACGGCTGCTCTTCGTAGAAATAATTATTATTGCGGGTTAAATGCACGTAAGGTTTGGTATTCCTAGTATTATAGATGGGATGTGAAAGTCGCAAAAGAAAAAAGAAAAGACAACCCTGGTGCTAGACGAGCCAACAGCTTATTCATGACGCATGTGACGGTCTACCTATGGAGCTACGGCAGCAGACGCGTCCGCGTCTACTTTCTTGGGCACTTGTGCGCATGTACTAAGCCTAGCTAGGAGTGTTTGTTGGCGTCACTGACAGCTACTATGGCAGATGTGGAACGTGTTTTAAACCACCGCGGCCTCGTATAGTTTTCGGCATATTTATGGCTCAAGAAAATAAAAAGAAGATAAACTGAGATCTTTGAGATCACAAATGTACAACATTAGAAAGGTTTACGCGATGAGAGTACATCGGCAGCACGAGTAAAGCATCTCTTCAACCAAGAACAATGGGCGAGAGAAATTCGTTAAACAGAACAGTCGCATCCTAATTAGAGCATAGACTTCCATGTAAAAATATTCCTTACCACCGTCGCTGACATTCACTGATTTGTCGAACTCGAAGCCGTCGCCACCTCTTGTAAGAAAGTCTGCAGTAACTATGCCGTAGGTCGCCGATAGGTTAAGTGGCTCGTAATGCGGCACACTGCAATTTGCACAAAGGACGCTGATCGAAGTAACACGACTGTAATTGGGTTTTGTCAAGTCGAATGCCACCCGGAAGCCTATGGAAAGAAAAACGGGGGGGGGGGGTGTAAGCAATGAGGAGGAGGCGGGACTTGCTTGAAGGTATCGAAGTCACTGACATCATTGTTTCCTAGAAAGGTCTAGCTCGGGCAGTCGCGGTTTAAATAAACATGGAATTTAGAAATACTCTCTGAAGGCAACGCTGAACCGATTTCAGTAAAATCTGCTTTAGTTTAAGCAAGCCTCTAAACTTAAGTAACTGTTAGAAAACTTTTTATTCGCACCCTCAGGTGTATGAAAGTATCACGTAAATCAGAAGCATCTCCGGAAACTTGAAGTGTGAGGGTATAATAGCATTTAGCTCATAAATAACAATACTACTGTAATTCCTAAGTTGGGGTGTTTAAACTTGATAGCCAAGGTGCTTCCACTTTGAGCAAAATTCCTATTTCTATTAGAAGAGCTCTGCGAATATCATGTTTATGACACAGTGGTTTATACAGAACAGAGAATAATATGCTGGACGTTACTTTTATTGTCTTTAGACGTTACAGTAGAGCTTACGCTTGCAAAATGGGTGGTGACACCTTTGTGTGGGCAGGTCGCAATCAATCAATCAATCAATCAATCAATCAATCAATCAATCAATCAATCAATCAATCAATCAATCAATCAATCAATCAATCAATCAATCAATCAATCAATCAATCAATCAATCAAATATTCAAAGCTTTCTCGTCCGTAATGGTTGAAATGCTGGTGAGCAAGCATAGCCGCTTCAGGAACTAAATAAGTGTCCTA
Source organism: Dermacentor variabilis (assembly GCF_050947875.1). Lineage (NCBI taxonomy): Eukaryota > Metazoa > Arthropoda > Arachnida > Ixodida > Ixodidae > Dermacentor > Dermacentor variabilis. Next base: position 71,190,606 of record NC_134569.1, on the reverse strand, counting down.
AGCACGTCTTTAGAGCGACGTTGACTTTGCCCCACTGCAACGTACGACGTTAGATGCTTCCGCCACTTGTGCCACCACTCTTAATGACACGCTGTACAACCACATAGGGCACCGGTTAACGTCATTTGCGCATCATCTCGCGAACACAGAAAGAAACAAAAGCTTTCATACCCACATGAGCGCCAGAAGAAAATGCACAAATTGCAACTCTGATGCCACCAAAATGTCATGTTTAACACATCTGTTCTCGCTATATCACCGAAATTAAGCAGCATCGTCCTCGGTTCCCATTGTGGGAAGAACAACCTGGGGACGTCGAGTGATGTTATCACCTCTACTTCGGGCTTCCGAAGCGCGTGAAACTGCTGAGGAGTCCGCAGCATACAAAAGCCCTCTGTCTACGATACACAACCATTTAATTAGCGCATTAACTTCTACAGATTAATTCACGACTCGCTGGAACGTACGTGTGTGGCTGTGGGCATTGCCCTAAATAAAGAACCCCGCAATCACAAATGTACCTCGATCTGAGCTTCCTCCTCGACTACACAAAGCTAGAGAAAGCCGTCCAGTCATTAAAGCAGTCGTTGTATTTCGATAACTACCGTTAATTCGGCGACGAGTTGATGGAAAGATTTCTCCTTGAAATTCGTTTCTGTTAAAAGTGGGAGTGCTTGATCACTTGAGTGCAACTCTGAAATAACCCAACAGCGCATTGGAGCGCAATTCTTGCTCTAATCTAGGAGCCGTTATGCAGCCACTGGGTAGTCAGTGCTAAATTTCAATTATTCTTGTTTATTTCATAGACTTATATTTTAAAATACGTCTTTATTTCTGCGTTTAATAGGCCAAGCCTTGCGGCCTATTACCCGCCATGGTTGCTTATTGACTATGGTGTTAGGCTGCTAAGCACGAGGCTCGCGGGACCAAATCCCGGCAATGGCGGCCGCATTTCGACGCGGGCGAAATGCGAAAACACTCGTGTACTTAGATTTAGGTGCACGTCAAAGAACCCCAGGTGGTCGAAATTTCCGGAGTCCTCCACTACGGGGTGCCTCATAATCAGCAAGTGGTTTTGGCACGTAAAACCCCACAACTAATTTTTTTTAGCAGGAGTACCTTATATACAGCACCTCTTGCGGAATTTTCTTGGACTGCGCTCATCAAAGCGCCACTACCTGTCAAATGTGGGGCTACACCCAAGTAGCCCACCTGAATACAATATGCGGCTCTATTGTTTGCAACATAGATTCGTGTTAAACTTTATAGCACATAACAAATTATACATGTACATACGAGGGAAAGATTAGGAGTGAGGATTAACGGCGAGTATCTCAACAACCTTCAGTTCGCAGATCACATTGTTTTGTTCAGCAATTGTGGATGAATTGCAGCGGATGATTGCGGGCCTTATCCGAGAAAGTATAAGAACCGGGGTGAAGATTAATATGCAGAAGATGTTCACTAGATTGGCAAGGTAACAATAATTTATGATACCCAGTCACCCTCTGGAGTCTGTGTAGCAGTACGTTTATCTGGGTCAGTTACCCACAGGTCACGCTGATCATGAGAAGGAAATCTACAGAAGAATAAAAATGGGTTGGAGTGCATACGGCAGGCATTACCAAGTCCTGACTTGGAGCTTAGAACTGTCGTTGAAAATAAAATTGTACAATCATTGCATTCTACAGGTCATAATATATGAGGCTGAAACTTGAATGTGAACGTAGAAGCTCAAGAACAAGTTAAGGACCGCGCAAAGAGCGATGTAATCAAGAATATTAAGCATAACAAGGAGACTGGAAGAAGAGAGCTGTGTGGATGAGAGAATAAAGGGGGGTAGACATTAAGAGGAAGCTTTAGATCGGGCCCAACTCCGATACCGCCTATTCAAATACATGTAAAACGCAGAAAAAAAATTTCTGAGATATCTACTCGACCGATTTTAGTGAAAGTATATGCTTTCGAGAAAGAAAGTTAAGTTACAGTGTCTGTTGGAAGCTGAATTTTGATTTAGGGCACAAAATTTTTAAAAAGGAATTCTAAATAATGGCAACCTTAACAAATACAGAAGCACGACGTGTACAAATTTGTAGCTCTGTACTGAGAACATAGATCAGAGCTATGTAAACTATATCCTTTAAGGCATCCAAACCAGCCAGATTTGATATATCAATTCATATCTTACGTTAATAGGTTACATTGTTTAAATGGGTGTTGGAAAAGTCGCACTAACATATCAGTGGTCTATTTGAGAGTCGTGTACAACATATCAATTTTGGCAGCTTTAGGCATACTATTAGATTAAATTTACAGAATTGTGACATTGTTTTTCGTTGGTGAGTTACAGAGATGTAAACTTGATAGCATCGTGTGCTGAAGATTTGCCATTTTCAGCAGGCTTTTTGTTAAAAAAAATTGAAATCATAAATAAAGATTTGCTACAAGGAATTACTAGATTTTAACGTTTTCCTTTAAATGCAACAAAACTAATCAAATTTCGTGCAGTGGCTGCTGAGAAAAATGAGTTCTCCTTTCTCATGCATTTAGGTAGGTGTCTCCGAGCTAAAGCTTCCTGTGAAGAGAAAAAGTCACAGTTCCGGGCCCGAAAGGCGAAGCACCGATTGCGACAGCAAAGTAGTATATAGCTGTGCGAAATAATGATAGCAGTTTTACCGGCCGTGTAAACTTGTTAACGTTTGCTTACTGACTAAATTACCAATGATAGAATATGTAAGCGTGACTGAACGAGGACGTAGAATGAGACGGACACACAGAGACAGCGCTGTCTTTCTACGCTTCTTTCTACGTTCTTGTTCAGTCCCGCTTACACGTTCTATCACGGATTCAAACCAACAAGGCCGCCAACATGTTTTAACTAAATTAACAAGCACGGTATCGAGCGCGCGCAAGTAAACATGAGCACATCTCGTTCGATGAGCGCGGAAACTCGCTGTCAAAATGCTGGACTGAGGAATCGCGGCAGCAGCTAGTGAATTGACCTTCGTGCATCTCTGGTTTCAACGCGAACGAAACGTCGATAGCACAGCGCACACGAAGCTACCGGCACAACACGCACTCTGAAAATATCGCAGATCGCTTTGAAGATGAGGCCCGCGCGGCGCTCACTTTGGCCACGTCGCAGACCGCTTTCAAGACACACGAGCGCCGGCAACGCGCCCCTACGGCGACCGCCAAAGGCGTCGACTACGGTGTCCGCCATTCGCGTGCCTAGCGCCCTATTAGACGCCGCGAATGTCTCCACTTTGTGCGGACCGAGTGGCGTGCGAGGAGGACATTCAGGCACCTTAGCAGCCGCCGCGGAAGAACGACCACCTTTCACTCGCCTGAGCCCGTGCCTCGCGTACGACAGGAGAGGGCAAGCTTCCGGTCCGCGTTCCCCGCTGCACGCGAGGTCGAACCGCATTCGCCAGCGCACCCTCGCACGCTTTCACTCGCAGATACAGCTCACGGCGCGCAGCGACAGTTTTATCACCCGTGGTCTTTACACAGAACCTCACGGCGACGGCGACGGCAGAAATGCGCCTGGAGTGTCCGTATAATTGCTGTCGTAATAAAAAGTTAGTGACGTTGCACTTCGTGAACGCGGGCCACGCGCAAACGTATCGGTGCCATTTCTATATTATTGCGATAGCAACGGTACGTACACTACACTTCCATTTTTGCCGTTGTGGTTGCTGCCATGTTCTGTATAAAGTCCAAGGGTGATAACATCGTCCCCGCACGCCATGTGCTGTATGTATGAGCGAAATCGTGCGACGGTGAGCCGAATCGAGCACAAGGGAGGAAAGCGGGAAGGCAGCGCGGGAGGGAGGTGGGGTGACTTGCACTCTGGCAGCAACTGCGTAATTGCTGCCAGAGTACAAGTCGTCGCAACTGCGATCTGCAGATGCGACGACTTCGGGGTCGGTCGACTCGCAGTAGGCCTGCAGGTGCTGGCGTTGCTGCCTCGTCTTTCTCGCACGACGCTCGGTAACTCAACCATGACATGAACCCGGTACCTCCATAGCGCGCACACAATCCGCAGCAACTGCCAGCGGAGGTCATCCCAAAGCGCTTCGCTTTACCCTCCTCCTCTGCGAAGCTTCGCCTATTTCTCCTTCCCCGCTTCACTCAACGCTACCTAGACTTTCCTCTAGGTGACGTTGGTTTTCCGCGCGCTCCTTCGTACTTTCTCAGGGCTTCACACGTCGCGGGTTGACGCTACACTTTGACAGCCATCGGTGCGCCTAGCCATTTACGCTTGCGTGTAAGAAATGGAGATGGGCAGGCTTTGTAATGCGTAGGACAGATAACCGGAGGACCATTATAGCCCCAGAATGGGTGGCAAGGGAAGGGAAGAGCAGTTCAGGATGGTTGAAAATAGGTGGTGTGATAAAATGAGGAAATTTGCCTGCTGCAAGTCTGAATGATCTAGCGCAAGACAGGGATAATTGGAGATCGCTGGTAGAGGCATTCATCCTAAAGTGGACATAAAGATAGGGTGCTGCTTCTGCTGCTACTGATGATGCAAAGTACACGCTTCACACGTTTTGTGGCTCAGGGTGAGATTTCAAATGAAAGTGTCCGTCCTGTATATGCTCATCTACTCGCTACCAGCAGCATTATGGCTTCACCCATATACGTAAGCTATACACTAGCCTGAGCAGTAACGGATTGTTGACATGTACATGCACCTCAGCAGTCACACATTTCCATAATGTTTGCGCGTCTCCATCATCATAATAGGCTGTTTACTGTGAAATTATAACAAAGTAAGTTTCTTTCTTAACGAGAGGCTTCTTTTAAAATGAACAGTGCACAAAACCGTGAAATTAATGCCAGAAACAGCCAATGGACAATGACTTACCTTACCAACAGTATCGCCTAGGTAAGGAAACCAAGGATACCGATCTCCCTGGCTCTTCGTAAAGCTTACCTGATACCTGAAGGAAGCGTCCTTTATGTTTATTTTTCTCTGTCGTGTAATTCGTGACAGAATGCTCGAACATGTTCCATATGTCAGTGCCGGTGAGTGTGACCGTGACTAGCGAATTTCCATATGGTAAAGTTGTCAAAACGTCTCCCCTTGTGACGTTGTCTGTAGAGATACATAAAAGCGAACAGAAAAAAAAAATATTAGGCTTCTCCTTTCGTGTGCTTCGCTGAAAATAACTCGCAAAGGCCACCGGCAGTTGCACTGCAGTAGCGAGTAGAGCAAACTTAGTAGCGAGTAATGCCATGAACTTGGACCAACCCGCTCAAATTGTTGTTCCTATCCTAGCGTCTCCTAAAAATCAATACTGCCTTCTTGTCACAGTTACAGCGATGGAATATGATGGCGTGTTTCACCAAAAGAATTTCTTGAATTTACCAAGCGAGAAATGTCGCCCTGCTGTGCTGCGCCAGTCATGGGAATTTTAGGAAATGGAGACTGTCTTCAGTTAGGCCTCTTTCCCGATGAGAGCGCGTCTTCGAACTGGTATTGCGAATGTTATGATAGTTCAGCTACTGTACTGAAAGAGCGTGTACAATGCTGTCTTTTTTATGCTGGTACAGGCCGTTATCATCGAAGCGTAAGTATAACCACGCTAGCGCACACATTTATGTGAATATGAAATACTAAAACAGGGCAACTTCAAGTCACTCAGTCTGGAGGAAATAACGACGTCTTCGCCCACTGCGAGCCAGTAACACATGCACTTTTCATGTTCGACATTCGCTTGTAATACTATTCGTGAAAAAAAGATTATTAACCTAATGCTTTTATGGAGCTTTATATGCGCAGCTAGGACAATGTTTTCACGTCCACAGCGAATCGAGCCTTCTGCATCACGGTAGAAGGCCCTTTGGTCTCACTGCTGTTCAAGAAACTCGCATAGAGGCTGGCACCAGGTTTTCCTTTTGGAAGTGTTGTAAAAAAACAATATGTTTACATCCCTCAGAAGGAAGAAAAGTGGCATCAAGGTGGCCAAAACACAAACGTATACGAAAAACCATGGGAGGCAGCGTTGTTGTTTCTAAAATACACGGTATTGTCTTGATTAAAAGGCGCGTTCCTCACGGATGCTTGTGACTCTTAGTGAGGCACAACGCCGCAATAGCGCATGTGCAATCGGAACATACGTTCGATTGTGAGGTGAGCACGTTACGTTCGATGCGACTCGCTTTAGTGTTCAATTATGTGCACAAAAAGAACGTCCGCTTGTACTTACGGAAACTCGGGAGAGCTGTTCTAATGCTCCCAGCATTAACGACGGCACCGCTGAGTGCCGACCATGCCGGAGGCTTTGTTGTTTCTCGTTTAACGTAGTAGTCGTAGTAGGCGTCGGCAACCAGATTACCGATATTGCACTCTTTCATTCTACAGATGTCGTCTCTGTGCTCCATGAGGACCTTAGTCCTGCCAATCACCTGCCCCATCTCTCTTGTGAGGTTTTCCTTATATGGCTGTATGACTTCAGTCATACAAGGGTCTGAAAAACAGATTAAGTGATTTACAATCTCGGAATGAAAAAGCTCGCCAAGGTTTTAGTCGCTTGGGCGAATTGGTGATGCATGGTTCCCTACGTACGGTGCACACAATGACGAGGCACAAAGAAATAATGGCACATGTACGCAGTGCTGTGCGGGTGTGCCAGCGTGTGTGAACACCGAAAGAGGAGTCGTCTTCAAGTAAAAGAGCTGTACTAGTGCTGAACAAAAACTATGTGTTCACCATTACACTAACCTCAAGGAAATGCGAAAGAGCACGGAAGTTTTTTTTCATATACCTATGCCACTCCGACGCTTCATACAAAATCTCAGAAAACATGAGGCACAAATTTGAGGTTTGTATTGAGGTGTCAATGCTACTCTTGCGCTTTCTGGTTAAATCTCGGCTAATTTTGTATCTGCAACGACAGATCTCACAGAGCCCCCCCCCCCCCCCCCCCACCCTCCCCCAGTATCAGGTCCCCAGTTGCAAAAGCAAATATTTTAAAAACCTCCCCCCCTCCCCAACTCCTATCTCCACGCTCCCGCCATAAAACGTAGGAAACGCTGTACCGACATAATATTGTACTTTTCAGCACACAACTACAATTCCAATTTTTCTTCACGAGCTCGATCATAGTCTTTGAATGTTTACTCTTTTTTGTAAGTACAAGCTTGCCATTTGCATGTGCTTGAAAATCTTTAATCTGCGTGAATTTATCTGAACAATTTCAGCTTCAAAATAATAACTTTAGAGCTATCATTTGATATATTTGACCGTTTTTAGCATATTTTAGAATCACCCGAGTTGCGGCCTAACGAGATAATATCCATTCAACGTCAGCTTGAATACGGAAATCGGGGTTGGCTCCATGTTAGGTTGTCTTTCTATTCGTATTGTTGCACTGCGGCGCAACACTCTACCTTAGTTTCCACCACAACGCTCAACTGACCTTGAAGTGCCATGCAATGAAACATACACGGGTGTTTCAGCTAACTTGTGGCAAACCTTAAAGAATCCACGTGGGCGATACGAGACTAAAACCAATGTGGTATTGTTCACTCTCCTCCTGAGCAACTAGGAGTATTTTATTGCTGACTTTGGATCATTAATTACCAATATTCAAGTCACTAATAATTTAGGTATTGCATTAAGAAGTTACATGGCAGGTATTGAGGAATGTTCAAACAACATCTCTTCGTAAAGTGACTGCTGCCATTAATTTTTTTCCTGGCCGCAAGGAAAGCGCGCGAGATTCGAAAAAAAGTACGACGTGACGAGGCGCTTGTGCGCAGCGACACCGGTGGTCTCAGACATGCCTCAAACGAATGATCGATGCCGCTTGCAGACCGATAGGCCTCCAGCGACGGAGAAAGACAGTGGTCTTTGGCTTCCTCTTTTGCCGAGATATCTTGTCTGCTCAAGCAATAAAGCAAATTGAGCCATGGGATATGCGAAAAACAGCGCATCACAGTGCCGTTTGCTGTAGGACGGCTTAACAGGCGCGGAGATTTCGGCGGCGGATGGCGATACATCGAAGACGATAGATGTTTCCATTGCCTCTCAGTTTTGCTTTCGTCATATTCATGACTTCAGTTCATACAGCACTGATCATTCATTGGTAACATGTTATGTAGCACTAATATCGCTGTCCGCAAGGGCCTAACCGCGTAGCACTTTGTCAAATCTTGATCACATTTTTATCATATCTTATTCAGCCCGAAAAAATGAAAACCACAGCAGCTATATTCAAGGAAAGAAATTAGTTGGATGTTCCTTATTTCGGGGCTCTACAACTTCTCCATTGAAGATTTTGAATTTAGGGCATTAGGTAAAAAGTTGGTTCACTTGTTGTTGCTTATAATAATCTGTAGCGCACACGTGAATTTTGAAACGTTCGGCACAAATCAGCAGAACTACGGGCGCTATAACGTAAAGCTATTCCAAACTTTTCTATTCCAGTTCTGCAATCAGCCCTCCATGACTGGTCAAAAAATTTCCGGGCCATCCCCCCTTCGCCTGTCTCTCACGTGACGTCACGAAAACCGCCATTTGACTATGCATGATTAGACCTAACTAAAGAAAAATAATTATTTCTCATTCGGTGCCATTTTCGCCATAATACTCTGCCATAGATCAAATGTTTTCGGTCTGCGCCTACTTTGCCTGTTTGTCATGCGACGTCACAAAACCACGAATACTCATAGCGCCAAAGTGATGTGTACGCTTTAAAGACGCATTAACTTGCCGCCCGAACCTGAATTTTTTTTCCGAATAGCAGGAGGCTGCCCCATTCTTAAAGGAATAGAAGATGGCTGCCCACCGACTGCTCTGGCACTTGCTGCTGGGAACGGCCACGGAGCATGGATTAATTTTCGTATAACAAACATTTTTTTTAAGGCACTATAACGCTACGAGCCCTTTCAGAACGTATGTGACATCACTTTGCTGACTATTCTTTGCGGAGGATCCGTTCTGGCGGCATTTTGAACATTCCGTTGCACGCCGCCGCGATTTTAAACCATCCACCGCAAGCTAAGTAAGGAGAAGCGGATGAATCACAGACGCTGGCACCACCCTCTTCAGCCGCTTATCTACTTTCACTGTTCTGGCTCGGCCACATTGAATCACTCTCCACTTAAGCGTGCTCCGCGCCTCTTGTAAGCCAAATTGCAAAGAAATCTGCTTAATGTAGACAATGCTATTCGCTTCGAAAGCAAAAAAAGTGACATTGAACTCTTCAAACAACGCTACGGGTTGCCGCCCGGTTCTTGCGTCACTGGTTACGTAAATAAGATGTCAGGAGCTTGGAATAAAAACAGATTAGAATTAGTTTACATTATAGACCCCACATGTTCTAACAGCTAAGAGCCTGACCTTCATTGACAGCAGCGTTGAGTAGAATAGGGTTTCCTCCCCACTCCACAACGTGACCCGTGCTGTTAAATGTCACGTCAAGCCGGCCAAGGAATTTCCCAAACCAGAAGTCCTGCACCACGAGGGCTCTGCTGCCGTCAGTTCTGTTAACAACGTATGGGTATGGACCTTCGGGCGTATTCTCCTTTGGATGGTCATCACCTATTGACAGAAAAAGAAAAAAAATTCAGTTATATGAAGTGACTGCGAGCACGCGCGCACGCACGCACGCACGCACGCACGCACGCATACACACACACACACACACACACACACACACACACACACACACACACACACACACACACACACACACACACACACACACACACACGCACACACACACACACACACACACACACACACACACACACACACACACACACACACACACACACACACACACACACACACACACACACACACACACACACACACACACACACACACACGCATGCATGCATACTATTGTCATCGAAGCATTCTTACCCGTGTAAAGGAAAGTGTTAGTGTGTCCGCCAACGAGGATATCTATTTCTGGCACTTTATCCACAATCTCAATTTCTTGCTGGAAGCCGCTATGTGTAATTGCGATAATTATGTTCACGCCTTCGCTGACAAGTTTACTAGCTTCCTTTTTAAAACTATCGGCTTCATCATAAAATTCCACGTTTGGTCCTGCAAAATACAAAAAAAATAAATGTTCGAAGGTTTAGAAATGTACACTGAAAATACACTGCAAATGCTACATACAAGTAGAAATTTATTTCCTGCGCAATATAGAACACGAGGAGTGAGAGAAGGAGTTGCTTTTAAGCAGCTAGACGAAACCCTGACTCCCTGCACCTGCAACGTGCAACAGATACCTAAGCGAAAAGACCAACTGCTATAGCTTACTTCGGAGTTTATTTGAGGCTCTGTGGGTTAGAGGAAAACTTAAGTTCGGCAGCTCCTATCTAAATATACGTGGCGTTAGAGGAAAACTTAAGTTCGGCAGCTCCTATCTAAATATACGTGGCGAAAGGAGAAATTGTTTCTCTCGGCAGTCTCTGCACAAACTTTGATGAAGTTTGTTGCATTTCGATGAAAATATTAATACCTATTGACTGCAAGCAGCAACCTTTTACTGAAATTGTGATATTTTTCACACATAGGTGACAATTGCAAATAACAAAAAAGAAAGAAAAACGGGTACCATGTTTTCAACTTTATAACTCAGCAATAAATAAAGATATTATAATTCTGTAAACTGCAACTATTAAAACATCCAAAGCAAACAAAACTTATCTATCATACACAACTCTCAAAAATACCACTAATTCGTGGGTATGAATCTTGCAAGATTCTTAAGAACATGCTAACAATCTCACGTAAGCGGCAAATATACATATCAAATTGCTCTCCTTTAGATGCTATGACAAGTTTAGTGCACAGAAGTGTGATATAACGTTTTGAGGGAGAGTTACTCATTTGTAAACTTGCTGCCTCAGGTTTTTTGAAACTTACCATATTTTGGGAGTTTTAGTAAAAACATTTAGACATTAAATCAAAATTCTGTTTTCAAAGTCACAAGGATTGAGCTTTATCCCACAAGTACAATAATATCATTCGAATAAGGTCAACGGTTGTTTGACGAGAGAACATCTACGTTTTGTATGTATATTAATCTAGAAATTGGAGTTGGCTCCTGAGATAACGCTCGCCCTGAAGAAACGTTCCTTGGCCTAATTTTCCAATTGTACTACAGAAAGTCACAGTTTCACCCGAAAATCAAAGCATCGATTGCAATAACAAATTAGGCTGCTATACGAAGGAAGGATAGCATTTATGTCGTCCATACAATATTGTAAACATTCGCTTACTAACTAACTGAACAAGCATGTTGTCACGCGCGCACGAGCAAGCATGAACACATCTAACTCGATGGCCACCGTAACTCCCTGTCAGAACGACTAAGTCAGGAAGTGTGGCAGCAGCAGCGAGCGAATTGACCTTCGTGCTGCCTCTCGCTTCAAGGTGAACTAAGCGACGAAAACAGAGCGCACAGGAAGCTATCAGCCCTCGGCACACTCTGTCCCCATCGCAGATCGCTTTCAAGATGGGGCCCGTGCGGCCGCGCCATATGGCGCAGCTTGTGCGGTTGTGCAAGAAATTCGCATTTATCTTGCGCAGAATAATTCGTGCTTTAAGATTTGTGTTCTCGTTGTGTCCATGGCAAAGACAAGGTTATTCTGAAAAAGATGACTGCGCAAGCTGTAAAATTGCGTGGTTGTCGCAGTAAACGAGCTCAAAGCCGAAGAAATGACTGATCTCTGCTGATTTGTAGAAATGTGATGACGGACGACGAGAAAATAAAACAAGAACTAGCAGCGGACGAACTCCCACACTTAAGCTGGGAGTTGAAAAACAAAGCTAAAGCTAAAACGCATGCATGCATACTGTCAGCACTTCGAGGGTGCGTCGCACGTAAACAGGAAATTCCGCAGACCACATAGTGCCCTCCTTGCAATGTCTGGAAACGTCCACAATTTGATAGTAGTTCATAAAGAAGTTATTTCTTGATCAGCGATGTGTGTACGTGTTTAGAGGGTTATTCTGAAAAAGATCACTGTACAAGCTGTAAAACTCCGCGGCTGTAGCAGTAATAGAATTCAGAACCGAATAAGTCGCTGACCTCTGCGGATTTTTCTGGATAATTGGTTGCGTGTGTGAAATATTTGTCTTTATTTCTTTAGTATACCCACTTGTGACTTGCATAATGTAGTTAGATGATATCCGACTAGTGTGATAGGTAAAAACGTTTAAACATTTGAATCCTGCTTTTCTATTTCACTTCTACCTGCGCTACGGTGTTATGAATAACGAAAATTATTAGAAGAAATATGATGACGGACGACGAGAAAATAAAACAAGAACTAGCAGCGGACGAACTGCCACACTTAAAGGGGTGGAGACGTCAAAATTTTCGTTCATGCGTTTGTTGATTCAAACGTTGCGTCATGCTTCAGGGAGCACGATACACACAGTGGGATTCATATATATGCGATAAATAATTTAATAATAGCATTATTATACCGAGCGATTTCGGTTTCGATTTCGGGGCTCCGGGGGATGCTATGACGTCACAGAGGAGGAAACTCAACATGGCTTGGTCACGTGGGCCACAAAAAATAGTGACGTAAAACGATGCTGCGTCGTCTGCTCGCGCGTACGCGTGCTCTCCCAGCAGAGGTAAACAACTGGCGATTCGAAGCGCATGTCGCGATGTCCGACGAATCATACTTCACCGAAAGCACGTCCTCCTCCGAGTCGGAGTCGTACGAGGACACAGACTTGTCTTGTTATGGCGACAGTGAATGCGACGAAAACAGCGCGGTCCAAAATCCAGAAAACCATTTTAGATTCGATCCGCTTGCCAGCGATGAAGAAGAGGAGAATGTCATGCCTGCCGTTCACGAGCAGCAAGTTGAGCGGAGCGGCAACGTTGACTGGTAAGATACGCTCGTTATGTTTTTATAGGCTTTGCTATATTTCTGAACGTAGATGGCGTATCCCGTATCACGTAAGCTAGGTTTTCTGCCCTTTGTCTTGTCGCGCTCTGAACTCCATTGTGCTCAAGACAGCTGGTGGTCGGCAATTGTTCTCCTGAATATTTCTTCCGAGCACTGCGACACAGCCGATTGGGTGCTACAGCTTATATCGAAAATAGCGATGTAATATGTTCTCAACTTTGCGGTCATATTTACTTGCGAATCTGTATACATATGCCGTCCTGACTCTGAAGCTAAGTACGCATGGTGTATGTTAGAGTACGAGAAACGATCAAATGTATGTTCATTGCAGGTGCACCTGTGGTCGTTGTCGTCCGATGGAAACAAACCGTGAATCGGTGTGCTGCCGCGAAATTTCGGAGGTGGCAGCTCGTGTGCCGGAAGGGGCCAAGTGTATAACTGACCACCCCACTTTTGTGCACGCGTGCCTCAACGTGCATGCTTTAGAGGTCGCATACTACACCTTGAGAGAGGACCGACCTTCGCTGGTCAACGCACCTGATATCCACACGTACGTACGAGTGCATGCTTTTTTTTAACGATTGTGAGCGCGTGTCGAGTTGACGTGCAGCAGAAGCTATCACGGGCGCATGGCGAGTCTTGCGCGTGCTGTAACGATGCAGCAGCTTGGCTTTGTAGGTTAATAACAGATTTCCTTTTGTTTTACGCAGTGCAGAACACCACAGATGGCGCTAAATTTTATATCTGTGCATACTACAGCAGTATAGCTTCATGTTACAAACCCGATACATATATTGGAACGCGAACATTTCGGCAGAGATCAGCCTGGTCGGGAGGCGAATTTGAGAGCAGACTGATCACCCATAGTCGTATAGTTTGCCACTGCAGTTGTCATGAGCAGTAAAAATGATGCAAGGTTTGTCGCTTAGCAGCCATGTTAATTTTACTTGTCAGTATGCACACATTCCAAGCCTACTTTCCATCTACTTCCCAATTTTTATTCGCAAATCCGGGAATTTATATGTACACATTGGGAATGGGTATTAGAGGTGCCCTACATTCTTTATTTTCTGCTGACTATCGTTCACAACAAATCCTGCCATTATACAAGGTCTACCATGCCCAGCAGCGCCAGCTGTCAGCATTTGCAAAAGGGTGCGCTTAATAAGGACTGTGCGATGAGGACACTTGTTTGCTTGTGGTGACACCTTGCTAGCTCAGTCCCAGATGCTTGCTAATGTTTTGTTTTTTTTGTCTCTCGTTATAGGAGATACAGGTACACTGCCTACAGGCAGTTCGTCCGCTGGATATGGATTTGGCTGGGCCGTCGTAATCGCAGAGTATTGCCCAGCTGCGTCGTCAGTGAAATAAGAAATGCTTTTCCATCAGCACGCTATGCAGGATTCAGATACCCCGAATAATAGTCAAGTTGTCCGTTTTGCCACAAATAAATGCCAACACTTCAATCGTACTTTATTTGATGTTTGTATTCGTGATGGTCACAACTCCATTCCAACATGAACAAAAAGGGAACAGAAATCTAAAAAAGAAAGTGGTTGGATAGTGGCGAAATATACCATGGCTAATTACATGCAAGCTGTATCCTCACAGCAGTCTTAGCTCGAGCAGTGATGACGAGAAAAAATGGAGATGTGGAAGTGGCTCTTTTGTGGTTTGCCACTTGACTTCAATGTGTAATTGTCAGCAGCCGAAACAAATCGCAAATATTCCGAACTGTGAGTGAATATCGAATATTGAACTGTGAATATTGCTGTGAGTGAACACGGCACCAAGCGTTGGCTCCAGAAGCCCAGTTTGAGAAATCTGTCCCTTTCTTGCACAACCCACTCTGGTTAGGCATGTGGGTTGGATGATGAGGTTGTGAAAGTGACCACAGAAGAGGACAGCAGCCAAACAGATGGTCCACTTTCTGCACAGTTCCAGGTTTCTGATGAAACAATTACTGTATCAGAACCACATTGTTCAGGCACTGAGACAGAAGGCACCACACGCTTTTGAAAGCAAACTAGCAATGATGATGCTGACTGCCTGTTTGTCACTGCTCTTGCAGCACTGCAACGCACCCACATTTGAGGAGTATTCACCAGTCACAAAAAGTAGGTCCTGCACAACATTCCCAAGTGTACCCAACATTTGTCCCCACAGGACCCTGTGCCTCATACCAGTAAATCACATCTCCACCCATCCAAGACCTCCATTTCTCTTCACCACTGTTCTAGTTATGACTGCTGTGAGGGTGCAGTGCACATGTATTAGTTATAATCAATGTTCTGACACACACCCAAACTGCTTTTCCGGCATGTCAAGCACTTATCCCACACTTGTAATCGCCTTGCTACAAGACTATGAATTTTGGTTTCCTTATAGAACAAGGGAGAGCTCTGTGACTTGGCAGTTGCTTGAAACTTAATGTGTCACAGGAACTATAACCAGTCTTTTCTTATGTAAGTTAAGAGTAATGGGCATGTCAAATAATACACTGGTAAACAGCTGGACTTAATATAGTGGCTGATTTCTGCAATTTATTAAATTGCTGTGAAGTGGTACTTCTCTGCTTCTTTTTTCTTACATGAATTGAATGAGCAGTTTTTTGGATCACAATCTTGTCGTGGCCACATGCACTTAACAGTAGCCTAGGCCAGTGATTTCACAGGTGTCGGAAAGAACATGTAAAAACTTGTGTTGGTATGCGCAAGTCCTTCATATGTAGCTACAGTAATTTACTAAAAGTTAGTTCCTTTCCATGCTACCAAAACAAAACTACAAAACTGCTTCTGGCTTCTGCAACAGAGCAGATTTCACTATGAGCTGATTTCACATGTAAACAACATGCACAGTAACAGGTTGTGCTCTGATCACGGAGTAAGACATGTAGGAGGTGAAACTCCTGTCAGCGCGAGCGAGCGCGGGCGACCAGATAAGGTCACAATTGTATGTGCCGACGGGGCCGTATACAGTGGCGGCGCTATGCGGCGCATCGTAGAAGCCGCAGCGAAAAAAAAGAATGCAGCGCCCGGGCATGCGGCTCCGGCGTGCTCTCAACAGCGGTAATTTCTTTCCAGGCCGCCAGCACGATAACGGCTTGTGACCTTTTCTGGTCGCCGCACACAGCGGAGTTTCCACTCCTAAATGTTTCATGCTCCGTGGCTCTGATACAAGCCAAAATATGTAACAATAATTACATATTGGGAGTGCAATACATCATTGTGGCAATGCACAGAACAGAAAATGACAGAGGAAATAGTGACACATAGACAAAAAAGCAGTGAGCACATTTCACATGAGAGATTTCACCATGAGCTGATGTCACATGTAAACAACACACACAGTAACAGGTTGTGCTGTGATACAAGCCAAAATCTGTGGTTTTCCTTTCCCGTAAATGACAAACATCCACGTGATAACCCAGTGTAACGGCATAGTTGGTCTGGCAATTCCTTGTGTGATGTATTCTTCAGCCATTCTCCACATTAACGCCAGTTCGCATATGATGATGAATATGGCCGTTTGGTCATTGGAAGGGAGTATCTCAATTCAATTAAGTGCTTTGCGAGCGGTGCTACTGCCAGCTTGTGCTTAACAGCAAAACCTCTGTAGTGAGCAGCCACAATTTTACACAGCTTCTTGAGATTACATTGGGTTTGATGTAATAGTTCTGTGGAAACCCGCAAGGTGGAGAGAAGTAATTAATAAAGGGAAAATCAGACATCCACCCGTTCGTAGCAATTGCTACAAAGAAACCCCATACTGGTTCCTCGAAAGAAAAGTCTCGCAGTTTAAGAAATATTCGTCCTGGTTCGGGACTCGAACCCGGGACCACCGCCTTTCCGGGGCACTGCATGTATTGCGACGAGGTGTATTGTCGTTCACAACGTTGTGGAACGCTAGGTAAAGGCACTGCAAGGGCTGTCCATAATACGGGGCTCGCTCGCGATCACAGCACGGTCTTTAGTCTTCCTCTTCAGTCTGCACATACACAGGGGCGCGTCTGCTTCATTACAATTCCCCTGGATCGAAGCATAGCCATCCTGGCGACTCAGGGCGCGGACAAGATGAGCGGGTCGTAATACGGTTTCAGGCAGTTGACATGTACTGTATCTCGTCCACGATGACGCAGGTCTGGTGGCACTGTGAGCGGCTCGACAATGTAGTTGACCGGTGAAGTAGCCTCGATACGGTATGGACCGTGATAACATGCCAGGAGTTTAGAAGAAAGGCCAGGAATGTGGGCTGGTATCCAAAGCCACACAAGCGAACCAGGAACAAAGTTGTGCGGTGGTTGATAAGTACGGTCATGTCTTGTCTTTTGACGTTCTTGAGTCTCACTAGACAGGGCACGTGCCAGCTGACGGCAATCTTCAGCATATTTGGCGACTTCTGAAAGCGGAGTATACTCTGTAGCATTAGGTTGGTATGGCAGTATCGTGTCCAAAGGGCATGAAGGCTCACGGCCATACGCAAGGAAAAAGGGGGAAAAGCCGGTATTCGCTTGCGTCGCGGTGTTGTAGGCGAACGTAACAAAAGGGAGTACGGTGTCCCAGTTGGAGCGATCGAATGAAATGTACATCCGCAACATGTCGCCAAGTGTGCGATTGAACCGCTTGGTCAGACAGTTGGTTTGGGGACGGTACGCGGTTGATTTGCGGTGAATTATCCTGCACTCAGTGAGGAGGGCTTGGACGTCTTCTGACAGGAAGTCACGGCCTCTATCACTAAGTAGTTCTCGGAGAGCACCGTGGCGAAGAACAAAATTGCAAAGGATGAAAAAAACAACGTCATGGGTGGTCGCTGCTGGCAGAGCTGCAGTCTCAGCGTAGCGAGTGAGGTGGTCTAGGCTGACAATAATCCATCGATTTCCACACCCGCTACATGGAACTAAGCCGTACAGGTTGATGCCGACGAGGTCGAACGGATGAGACGGGCACGGTAGCGGCTGCAACGGTCCTGTTAAACACTGGGTAGGTGTCTTGCCTTGTTGGCATGTAGTACAAGACGGAATGTACTTTTGCACAAAGTTGTACATGCCTCGCCAATAATAGCGCTGACGCAACCTTGTGTAAGTTTTGAGGACGCCAGCATGAGCACTTAGGGGATCAGCGTGAAAAGATGCACAGATGTCAGAGCACATAAGACGAGGTATAGCAAGGAGCCACTTCCAACCGTCGGGCATGTAGTTGCGGCGATATAGAATGTTGTCCTGCACAGAAAAGTGGGTTGCTTGGCGACGCAGTGCTCGTGTCGAAGGAACATCAGACGGAGCGGCAAGGTAGTCAAGTAACATTACAAGTGTTGGGTCCTTGCGCTGCTCTGTGAGCATGTCAATGATGGCCAACGGTGACAGTGTGGACGAGGAAGGTGATAAAGATGCCAAATTAGGCGTCAGTGGGGAGCGAGAGAGCGCATCAGCATCGGAGTGCTTGCGACCTAAGCGGTAACGTGACGCGGATGTCATACTCTTGCAAGTGAAGCGCACAACATCCCAAGCGTCCCAACGGGTCTTTCAACGAAGAAAGCCAACAAAGGACACGGTGGTCAGTAACTACGGCGAAAGAATGGCCATAAAGGTATGGGCGAAACTTGCTTAGTGCCCAGATGATCGTTACACTCCTTTTCTGTGACGGAGTAATTTCATTCTGCTTTCTTTAGAGTACGGCTCACATAAGCGACGACATATTCAGCATAGCCAGCTTTCTGTTGCGCTAAGACCACGCCAAGGCCGACTCTGCTGGCGTCAGTATGAACTTCCGTGGGAGCATCAGGGTCGTAGTGGCGAAGAATCGGCGGTTAGGTCAACAAGTGGCACAACTGCTGAAATGCTGCATCACATTCAGGCGACCACGCTGCTATGCCATTACTGGCGGAAAGTAAACTTGTCAAGGGTGCCATGATGAATGCGAAATTGCATACGAAGCGACGAAAATAGGAACATAAGTCAAGAAAACTTCTCAGGGTTTTGATAGACGTGGGCTTTGGGAAGTCTGTCACAGCGCGGTGCTTGTCTGGGTCCGGGAGGATGCCGTCTTTTAAGATATTGTGACCCAAGATGGTTAGCTTGCTCGCAGCAAAACAGCACTTTTTGAGGTTAAGCTGTGAGGCAGGCAGATGTGAGACAGGTCAGAATCTCATGCAGGTGAGCGAGGTGTCAGAAAATCGGATGAGAAGATGACGATGTCGTCGAGTTAACATAAACAGGTCTTCCATTTGTGGCCGCAAAGGATGGTGTCGATCATATGCTCAAAAGTAGCAGCCGCGTTGCACAGCCCAAAGGGCATGACGATAAACTCGCAGAGGCAATCGGGTGTGTGGTGACGAGCGACCACGTAGACTGGTAAAGTGTCGGGCTATCGCAGAAAAGGGAGAACCAACACTCGATCTCCTAGAGTAGCATTCTTTTTTTTCAATTCGGAACGCTAGCCCGTCCGGAGCGTGCCAGCCGCTCGTGTCTTGTGTAGACGCGAGCGTCTACATCATCTCTCGTGCGACACCGATGCTGCTGCCGCTACATGTGTAACGAATGCGGTTTTCGGATGATCAGGTTCGGCCATTGGAACTTGCCAGCACCCGGAGCGCAGATCCAAGGAATTGAAATGTTCTGCACCTTGTAAACAGTCAAGAGTGTCATCGATACGAGGCAGTGGATACACATCTTTCCTCGTTATCTTGTTTAGGCTCAGGCATGGCTCAGGACTGCGTGGTGCAGCAGCGTATGTAATGACCGATGCTGCTCGCCCTGTGGTTGTTGTTGCCAGGGTTCTTCAATGAATTTCTTCAATGAATGCAAGTATCATCTCGCTTGGGTGCTGGTTATGTGACTGAAAACCACGTATCCAAACCACATCCTTGCAGGGCTTTCCAGGGTGACAAAAAAAATGTGGCCCACTTTTTTTGGAGTGTTCTCAGTTGTTGAATATGGCAACACGCTCAAATTGCTGGGTTTCATCTGGCAGGGCCCGAACTCAGGCTCAACACTTAGTAGTCGATGGCTAGGTTTTTGCAATGTTGTCAGCTCCTCTGGCGCTGCACAAAGAGGGCTTGTACAACAACTTGTAGGGGGCATCTGGAACATGAACGGGTACACCACAACTCCAGCAGGTGTCACGCAGTGGCGACAATTAATAGTACAGCAGGCATGACAGGTTTCCTTAAGAAACTCCATTGGCTTGAATTGCACCTATGAAGAACTGAAGGAATCGGCAGTCGTACATGATAGCAACAAACATGCTTGCCGGTTGTTTAAGAACAGAATTTCTGCTGCACTCAATTTAAAGCTGGCAAAGGGTATTCAAGATAAGGCGAAAAAGTAACTACAACAACTTCAAACAATACAGAAGCGCTTGTGCATGACTGCAATCACTTGACGTAAACCTAGCCGCTTGTTTCGTCAAAAAAAAAATGATAAAGCAACGTGCCCGTGGCTTTGAACAAGAACAAACATTAAAAACGTTCGGGGCAATACAGTGGTCGACACATCTCACGTTTTGCAACACCTCTACACTCTGCATGGAATTAATTCAGAGCCCTTCACCATGGCATGCCCACAGCACGTGTCACTCTAGGTCATTCACTCCTACATACTTGTTAGAAATATATGACATTGATTGTCTCGTCCATATGTAACCACATCACAGACTCTCATCATCTGTGTCTTCCAAACCACTGGGGTGGTGTTCTCTTGGTGCAAACCGTGAAAGGTGGTCCTGCACTAGATCTACCTTATCCACAGCTTCAAAACGGCTTGTAAGAGGTGGTGGCACAGGGGGTAGGGCAGTCAGGTGCGCAGCGCCAAATCTGTTGCTTTCCACAAGGTCTTCAACAATTTCAAGCAATTGGCCAACGTACTCTGCAGAAGATACATGCAAACAAACAAAAGCACATCAGATTATTTTGAACTGATCCACAAGTGGGGTACCTGCCGTCTCCCTACTTTATTAATGTACACAAAGCAGGAGTGCAGGTAATCAGTTTGAAATCTAAAAAGAATGACTGCTACTAGTTGAAAACAAACACAGCCTTGAGGATTCCTGCTCTCCTTAGGCAAGCTGGAGAACTGATATGGTGCTGCATACCCCATATCCACCTTAGGCAAAAATATTTACAACCTGAACTTTTCAAAAGGGGTGACATTAATTGCAGTGAACTGTGGGTTGCTCTACAACAGAGTGAAGCACCTCTGTGCTATCACTATCTTTTGCAATCTACCGTTTGACTGTAGGCTTGTCATTGATTTTGTATATAGAGTACACCTCTTCAAGACAAACCTCAAGGGAGTGGAACATTTGTTTCTTTTAGCAGAAGTACCCCTAAAAATTATTTGAGCCCACCAGGTGCATCCATATGTTACATGTTGACACTGCATAAAACAGCCTTTCAGAGAGAGGATAATTGCAAATAGAGTAGACTGTCATTAAGATGAACTTCGTTAAGATAAATTCTTTATAAGACAAACAATGCGAGACATTTGGTTGGTTTCCCATAGTACTCAATGTAAAAGAAACCTGCTTAAAGGGCCACTGATCACCCTCCAGCCTAAAATATTTTCTAACTAGATGGTTGTCTCCGGAAAGCGTGGCCACTAATGTTTAAAAAAGAAAAACAATTAATAGCGGAGCTACAGCTATCCAAATCAAGCAACACCGTCATGCCCATTTCCTGCCATTCCCTCTCCAAGTTTTTTTCCTCTCTCCTGCCACGTGGACTAGGATCACCAAGCAAACTTTTGCCATCCTCCACCAGTGTTTGTGAGAGGTGTGAGCTCTTGTGAAGTCGGATCCTCAGGTTATGGCCCCACTTTCAAGAGTATATTTTTCTTGCATTTTACTACCCGGAGAACTTCCGTGGAGAACCCGATTGCGCAGTACTTGGCGAAAATCCCTTCCGCCATGTTCACAGATGTGTTTTGCCCTCCCTCCGCAGCCTGTCATTTAATTTCATTTATTTACTCTCAAGGCCATACAGGCATTACAGAGAGGAGTGGCAAAAGAAAAAAAAAAGCTAATGAGGCAGCACATGGTCACAAATAGCCGACTTGAACACGTCATGGTCTGTGATAGTGACGATGGATGCGGGAAGGCGATTCCAGTCTTGACGTGTTATCGGGATGAAGGCTTCAACGTATACATTGCTTTTACACTGCGGCACCCCAACCTTCATTCGATGATCAATACGGAATGACAACTGGCTCGGTGGCGAGAAAAGTGTCATTTTTAGCTCATTATTAGTGTAGTATATTTTATGAAACAGGCATAAGCGGGAAATTCGATGTCTAGTAGAAAGGAGAGGTAGTTCAAGCTTTTGCTTCATGCGAGAAACGCTGGCTAAGCGATAGTAGTTAGAGAGGATAAACCTAACTGAGCGGTTCTGAACCGATTCTATGGACTGTGTTAACGAGCTAGGGTACGGGTCCCATATCAATGAAGCGTACTCGAGTTTAGAACGCACAAGTGTTTTATGTAGTAGTTTCAACGGAACAGGAGTGAGGCGAAAATTCTGCCGAAGAAAACCAAGGGAACTGTTAGCTTTGTTAATAACATGGTGGATATGCTTCTGCCATGACAGATTATTAGTGATATGGACGCCTAGATACTTGTAGCTGTCGACGAACTGAAGAGGGCAACCGTTAAGATTATAGCCCTGAGAAATGGACTGGTTAATCTTTCGAGACACCCTCATTGCTTTACATTTGTTAATGTTTACTTTCATAAGCCATGCATCACACCAAGAAGAAATTTTATTTAGGTCAGATCGAAGAACGGAGAAGTCCGACTCATTAGAAATTATGCGGTACAGAACGCAGTCGTCTGCGAAGAGCCTTATGTTAGAACAGAATCAGGCAGGTCATTAATATAAATTTAAAAAAGAAGAGGCCCTAGGACTGACCCCTGAGGAACACTGGATGTTACATTGCATGATTTAGAGTCATGATCATTAACAGAAACATACCGTGTTCTATTCTGCAAGAAACATTCAATCCACTTAAGCAAGTTACAATCAAAATGGAGTGTGCTAAGTTTCAGTAATAGTAGTTGATGTGAGACGCTATTGAAAGCTCTCGCGAAGTCAAGGAAGACGCAGTCAATAACTGAAGCTCGATCTAAAGCGGAAGACAAATCATTAGTAAAGGTTAATAATTGAATCTCACAAGCATAATTTTTGCGATAAGCATGCTGCTGTGACAAAAAAGTATGATCATTATGAGAGTAAATATGGTACGGATAGACCTAGCATGCTCAAATATTTTTAGGGGTACTTGAACTTCTGATAGGATGAACAAATTTTCTGGTCCCTTCAAGTTCGTCTTAACGGGAGTATACTGTGTTCATACTGAAATAAAATTTCATTGCATATATCAGAGGCACGATTTAAAATAAAGCTTCCACTGCTAATGTCGAATGGTGCAATCATTTAGATCCTCCTTTTGCACCACAGTGCTGTTAACTGGAAGCAGAATGAATGTGTGTTGCTTAGTGGCGCAAGGGCCAGGTATGGCCAAAGAGTGCCACAACCACTTCTTTGCTGTTTTTACATGCAATATCGTTCTTGTAGCCCAGTATTTTGGATCGTGTATCTGAAACCAGCAATGGGAAAAGCATAGTGCCTGAATTATAGGCATTCAAGTGTTGCCTTCCCTCTGCAGTTGTGTACGCACCGTAAGTTGGAGGCTCTTTGACTGGGCATGCTACTGCCTTGCCTTTCCTTGCCTTGGGATGTTTTACCGTCCACTGACGCTCGCCCACGGAGGTTCTGCCTTGCGACCTGTCTGCATTCTCATTATAATGAAGTGCAGCCAGTTGTGACCTGTGCAGGGATATGCAGAATGTCAAAAGTGGTCAGACTGCGGTCATGTGGTGTAGCCATAACTTTGCACAAAACTCAACGAGCCAGCCTGCCTACAGTTTTGCAGTGAGACATGTCATGTACATGTTCGGCTCCCATTTTAGAAAACAATCACATACTAATATTTTCATGCAGGAACAATAAATAGTTTTCTAACACTGCAACATGTGTATTTTGAGCACATTACTCTCATCTTTTACAAAAACTAGCACACAGCTACATCAGTGTATGTAAAGAATTGGTGCTTTCTTACCTTGCCAGCATTCCATAGAAGGAAAACGTGAAGCTTTTTGGCGCGAACCTGTTAATTAGTGAATGGAATGACTCCACATTCGATGTCTGGCATGATGGTGACACTTGCTTGATGTCGATGATCAGGCGACGGTTTTCGACAATCTTCTGCAGCTTTACAAAGCTGTCAGTGCCTGATCACACAAATCAAAAGGATACAGCGTTACATACAGGCAGAAACATTTCAAAAGGCTATCAGAATAAATCATGAGTGCATCGATGAGCAGGTATACAATCCTAATTTGAAATGCATCAGCCAAACACTTTATCATAATCTCATAACGTCAAAAGTGTCATTGGTGACCACCAAGGGCCATTGTTTAGATCTGCAGCCTACGAAAAGCAAAGGTTATCCCTGCAGTATGAATGGAAAAGTCACCTCGTATGACGTAAATACCTGCAAAAATCCACTTTCTGGGCAACAGGTCCCCATGTTCACAATGCGGATAGTCGTCACTGTGGTTGCAGTGCTTATTTTGCACGTGGTTTAGGAAAGATTTCCAAACAGCCACTGCCAGCTCGCCTCTGCCCGCACCAATCTTCACCGAATAGTAGAAGTGGTTGATGATGGACGTGATCCACTCTTCAATGAGACCGCAGCCTCGTGAACGTGACACAGCCTGCAGCTTCTTTTTTAGCCCTGCACACACACAAAAAAAGAAGGCAGACCAGGCAAGTACTGTTAGCTGCCTTGCTTAAAAAGTAATTACCACATCTGCATCACCAAGAGCTATGAACTGCAGTTAGTCTTCCATGATGATGAGGACACTCTTGTGCCTAATTTTCTAAAAAAATTGGGCAGTGTTCATGAGTAAATAGCAGTCCGCACGAAAGAACACTAATGTGAACACACAACAGTTATATACGACAAGACCACTGTGCATGGTGAACAGCACAACTATGTTTGCAATGGTCAGAAATGGTCGAAATACTGCTTTGTCACAATATGGCTGCTACATTAGCAGCTTACAAGAAAGGTTATTCTTTTGGATGGAACACAATGATGACAGCACTTATGCCAGCAAAAGCTTCCTTCTGCTAATGTGACAACCTCTAATCTCCTGCTTGGCCTTCCGTGTTTCACGACAGTAGTGCTAGTGGTCATTCAAGATGCGAAGTTTCCCGGCAGACAGCAGACCAATGATACACTGAAAGCGGTGAAGCGCTCACCTTTTGCAACATGCCAAGCATCGATGAGGTGGGTGACACCAGGCCGCTCTCTTTGCATATGGCTGCGCACCTGGGTGTGCCTGTCTGTGACCAATTCATTCACATGGATTTTTCCATCATCAAGGGCCTTCAGCGCCCTCTTCAACCCTTCCAGTTCCATGGCACCACTGTTGGTGACTTCATTTGACTGCAATGGGAAGTGAAAGAAAAGTTAAAGCTGACAAAAGCAAGTATGCTGCACATACCAAAACCAGAACGGTCTCTTACCTGCACAAGCTGCACATCTATTACACGGTTGAGAGAGGTGTCCAGCAGCGAGTATGTCCCATACTTCGCACAGTAGCCTGGAGAATCGGCACGGCTGTCACCTGCCAGCTGGGCACCAGTACTGCTTAAGCAGCTCAAAAGAGACCGTTTTTCGCGTTCCCAAAGCTAGAATGAAAAGTAAACACATATATAAACAGTGTTATAGGGTCATAAGTAAGGAAAAAAAGAAGAGAGAAAGCAAGAAGTGTAATGCAATGAGACAATGCAACAACACAGCTTTATTAATGGGCAAAGTAGTATCACATAAAAAATGCATGTCATACAGTATGCGAAAGCATTACTCCACCACAGCGAAGTTTTGTTTTCGAATGTGTCCGCTTTTGAGCCGGCAGTAATCAAGACATAAAGCGGCACAATGATGAACAACGTTCTCCAGCAATGTTTGCCGTTTTCTCTCGTGGTGTCGCCTCAGAAGATCATCTTTCTTGTCAGTGATTCATTTACACAAGTCGTGCGACTGTCCTGGCAAGTGGACCTATGGGTGGCTGTTTGTAACACAGCCACCCATGGGTCTTGTGCAACGCAGTTGCCACATTGTCTATTTTGAATCCAGCCTCAAGAACACAGCCTTTCCACTGGCACCCCCCCATGTTGGGCAGTTCCCTCACAATGTGCTGGGCAGGTTTTATAGGGCACCAGAAGTCCTCATACCATTTCTGGCAAAGCAGTGCGGCGGTTAAATGATGCACCACTGTTCTGGCAGGTGGCTGTTCCAAAACAGCCACCCGTGGGTCTTATGTGACCCAGGTTGTTCAGGTTGTTGATTTTGAACCCAGCCTCAATGCCGACAACAATGGCTTTTTCGATCAATGGGGCTAGCAATGCTTTTGCATATAAAACAGGCTTCAAACAAAAATTTTTTTTTTCCGGATTAACTTCATGGCCTTGTTGATACTAAAGCTTTTTTTCTAGTGGGCACAAGCACACTGCTAATCATGCTCACCTTGTGCACAGCTAGGATCAACAGATCCCTCTGTAGGCGATCATACGTTCGCTTGGTGAAGCACGCAATACCGGCACTCTGGAGCACCCGCAGCACTTGTGTGGGACTTGACCCAGTAAACAAGATAGAGGCAGCAAGAATGACATTGCCCATGGCAAACCGCTTCTTCTTTGGCTGACTGTGCCAATACAAAGTGTGGCCATCCTGGCAGGTTGATGTGACAACGGCAAGAGAGCCAGAAACCTGCGCACACAAGAACACCCACATAGTCCTCTATACATACCAGAATGCAAGATTAAAGCTCCTATTATGCGATTACTACATAGAATTGAATGAAGAAAATTAGGACAGAACACTTGTTTTATAATAAAGCTAGAACAGAATGATTAGTGATCACTTAAGCTCGGGTATTCCAACAAACACTGCCTTCAATGATCAGTGAATTATCCGTGTGGCTTAAGTATAGCCTGCTGTTTTCATAGGTGCTTGAACACGACAGTAAAAACGTTTCTTTCCTACTGGAACTTACAACATGCAAGAAATATCTTTGCATTGTCTTTTGATACATGCATATTGGGAATGCAAGAAAAGAAGAATGGGGCTGGCAAAATGAGAGCACGAAATTTAAGTGAGTTGCAACAGCTTCGCATAAAAGCAATGATTCCCATACCTGTACTGATGACTTTGCAGGAAGGTGGCATATCCTGCAAAACTTCGTAAGCGCCAGGAGGTTTTGCTCATACACAATGAATTTGCGAGGAAATCCTGGTTGAATGGCAGAACTGTAAAACAAATTTATATTCCCTTTAGCACAACTGCTCTGATTCTGAGCTGCATCCTTCACATTTTTCCTGCAGAAGGCAGGGCTTTTCTGAGTATTACTGACAAAAGCAACTATTTAGCATGAACATCTTGACAAAACTTGTATGGTTAAAGTACCTGCATTGACCAACATATCTGTAAGCAAAGATTTGAGCCATCAGACACACTACCCCAACCTACACTACCCACATCGCTTACACCGAACACTAACACGTATCACATGAACATGTTGCCAAAATCCCCAGCAGATAAAGCAGTGTAATGTGGCCCTGGAGCTGTGGGAGGTGAAGCTGACCAGTGCATGCCTGAACGACCAGGCAGCACTCCTTGCCTGGTCGTCCAGGCAAGGAGTGCTGTATGAGTGTGTATGAGCAATTGCCAGCAGGTCGACAGAGGCCTCCACAGCCCTGGACTGAGGGCTCTTCCACAAATGTGCCAATTACCATCCTTGACAATAAAAGTTTAATCAATCGATCAGACACACTTACACGTCCACATCCTCCAAAGATGGCTCATATGTGTAATCATTTCGATCGTCCTGAAAACTGAGTGAAAATGCTTGCGACTGTGGCGTAGAGCACCTTGGGACCTCTGGCAGCACAATGTCTGCAAAATCGCACTCAGTCTGACATTCTGCAAAGAAAGATGAAAAGCTATTGTAAATGTGCACATGTTGAGGCTACATTGTAAAGAGTGAAAAACGTAGCAGCTCAGCAAGAACTTTGCGTGCCCCTAAGTAAACCCTCACCAAGTAGCCACAAGAGGCCCCTTACATGCAACTCGCCATGCACCATTATGCTACTCACAGCTATACGTATTGAAACCTCTTTTTCTAGCTGCGGAACAATGCCACGCACTCTTACCTCCACCTCACGCAGCTGGTACACTATAAATGCCTTCGGCTGCCATGACCAATCATGCAGGGCAGAACACACCAGTTCTGTACCTCACTCGTATTTCCAGCAACTGCCGCGTGCTGGCACTGCTACAACACGTCAGGCAGCTATCATTTGCTATTATGTTCCTTGTTAATTGGCAACATTAACTATTAAGGTTAATGAGCCACTTTAACTACATGTTATTGCCCGCTCTGTAGCCTACTATGTGGTGCGAGGCACATACACAAGGCCTCCTTTATGTTGCAT
Organism: Dermacentor variabilis; assembly: GCF_050947875.1. Taxonomy (NCBI): domain Eukaryota; kingdom Metazoa; phylum Arthropoda; class Arachnida; order Ixodida; family Ixodidae; genus Dermacentor; species Dermacentor variabilis. Next base: position 71,162,151 of record NC_134569.1, on the reverse strand, counting down.
TTAACCCAAGCTCCTCCTCATGACCCCAAGGGTCGTGGTTCGGTGCTGCATGACCACCCATTTTTTTAAAGCAATGCTGCTACAATGTCGTCATTAACTGGATCAATCAGAGAGCGTTATTGGATACTGGGGTTTGCTCAAAATGTTCTCTCTAATGCGATTGTGTTATAAGTATACGTAACGCAACAAGTGTGCTGTGGCACTGCGCCTTAAACACTTGCCTAGAAGAGAAGCATTAATTTTTTGTTTCAGGGTCCACAAGAGAAAAACCCACCTGCACTCAGTGCGTTGCTTGAAAGCATTGCACTACAAACATTACTCTCAGAGGCGAGATTCCAACACAAAAACCTAACGTGGGAGGTCGAACAATCAGCTCTATCATGTTTCAAGACCAAAAGAAACTGTCCATATTACATATACTTCACTTGAATACATAATGCAAAGTGCACATGTGATGCACAATGGAGACAGGAGAACGTGCATATGCTATTTCCACCTTCTATGCCATGTACACTTATCTGCACTATAAAATGACCCCTATCTAAAGACCGATTTCAGGTCCTTGGGAAACAAGCTATTAATATCATATGTCATACTCGAATCAGCGATCTGGAGCATGTTTTCTTGCTTTGTGAACTAAACGCATGCTTCAATAGGAGATTTGGATTCAAATCTTCAGTTCTTATCAGCCAAGATGGATTATGTGCTCATTCACAGATGCTAGACCCTGTGCCTGATGGCCAGCTGGAATAAGGCACTTATCGTACCCACTAAAATTCCTCAGAGCATACCTCCCCACTGCCCTAATTCACTGACAGAAGTCATTGTTGCTTGGGTCTTCGGTTACACTGACATCTTGAGCAATGAGGCAGGCCATCAGGGGACATGCAAATTTAAAAATACCCTATGCTGGCAGATAATCATGGGCTGTCACTCATGCAAGATTACACTCTATAATGCAAAACTTCATTAGAAAACACCTGTTTTTCATATTCAAACTCGTCACTAGTGGCACATGTGACAAGTCTCTCACATAACTGAACAAAGATCAGTCATGCTAGCTCTCTCCATACGCACCCGCAGTTCGGTTTGCACCATCTGTTTGTGAGCCGATGCTCCTCATTTTCGGACGCAGAGTGGCCTGCGTTGCTTTTACTGACACTTGTACAGTGCACTGCGTTTGGGAGTCACGTGTACTGCACGAGATTCCTTCTGTGGCTGCGCATGGGGGTGATGGCGTGGTGTAGCGCTGCCCAAGTGCTGGATCAAAAGAAAACAATCACAGGAGTCTTGGAGGCATGGTTAATGGATCATTTGTGCACACGGAGCACAGATCATAAGCAATATGCTTGCCACAATCATGCCAGTGGTTCCATTATTCCATTACAATCTAGACTTGTCACCCAGTTTTACGAGTACAAACATACGTTTGTAGGCATATTCTCCCCTCAAATACCACTACCACGACATAGATCATGCTTTGAAATTTCTAGCCTATGTAATGACACGGCAATGTAAGATCTTTTGCAAGTGCTTCCTTTAGTGTGGGTTTATCAGTAACCTTATGCGCCAAGTTGAGCTGAGTTGAGGTTTATGTAAGAAGCTACTGGTAAGACTAGCCTCGCGATTATTCTGCCGGTAATTGCTCCACCGTAGCGACGCCTTAGATCAAGAATTTGAAACAAAGATTTGAGACCCGGCACATCTATGTCAAAAATCGCCTATACTAGTTGAAATTTCGTATTCTCGGCACTTTGCAAATAAGGGTGCGATCAAAACTTACTCGCAGATACTTCGTCCATGGCCGTCATGTCCCATGAATTATCATGGTCACTGCCAACTCCAGCGATGCACTGCACAAAATATCACATACGCCAGCGTCAGAGCCACCGACAACAAACGCGCCATATCCATCACAATCGGATGTAATACACACCTGACGCTTCGGTGCAGTTGCTGCAGTCCCATGTTGAAGGAGACTGCAAGCGGAAGCGGGATACACCGTCGGCACGGCATCGGGTTTCAGGCAGCGCTTCGCCGGGATCCCGAAGTTGGCTGCATACTGACTGCGGTACGAGTCCGCCGAAAAGTGCAGTGAGCAAACCACACTAGTCTTTCTCGGCGTCCAATAGTGTCGCCCTGTAGCACGAACAAAGTCTGTCCACGCGTCCCTTTGCGCACCGTCCCGAGGGAACTTGTGAAAGGTCGCGGCGTCTCCGACTCTGCTAGGGCAGAAATCAACAACGCAGTACTTCAAAGGCATGGCGGTAGTTGTGCTCCACAGCTACCGTCCGGATGCCTCGAACGGCTCCAACAGAAAGCGCTCGCACGATGAACGTCGCCGGTTTGCGTGACGATGTGAAGCTACGATTACACGTTGGGAAACGCCAAGTGGAACAAAAGACCACGCCGAGCTGCCGAAGTATGCGACTCGCACATGCAGCGCTGTGTCTCGGTTAGCCAGGGACCAGGGCTAGCGGCATTTCATCGCTACTCGTCATACGTCACGGTTTTGTGCTGGTATGCTATGACGTCAATATTTTCGTTCCTCCACTGTGACGTCATAACAGCCGCGCTAGCGATGGGTCTCGATCACGAGAAGGAGCTTTTATAGACTTTTTGGAGCTGAATTAAAATTATTTTGAAATGTTTGCAGCGTCCAATACCTCGTTGTTTGGTGTCCTCGCATACAGAAGCAGCCTACAACAGGGTTTTTAGAGCCTCGAAATTTGGTGTCTCAACCCCTTTAAGCTGGGAGTTGAAAAACAAAGCTAAAGTTGAAACGCATGCATGTATACTGTCAGCACTTCGAGGGTGCGTCGCACGTAAACAGGAAATTCCGCAGACCACATAGTGCCCTCCTTGCAATGTCTGGAAAAGTCCACGATCCGATAGCAGTTCATAAAGAAGTTACTTCTTGATCAGCGATGTGTGTACGTGTTTGTAGTCGGTATCTGCAATGAACACTGTCCATCGTAACCATTAGTACGCAGAAAACTGCCACCGCTCTCGCATAAGTAAGGATACCCGTCCAAACTAACAAAATATTTTAGAGCGGGAGCGTGGCGTGCCTCGGCATCATATCTCGTCGTACCTCGGCGTAACCGAGCGAACGAGCACAGCAAACGATAAAAGCGATCGTGGGGCGCAGCGGGGGGATGAAGGACATGAGGCGGAAAGCGGAGAGGAGGGTGCAGCTGAACCATGAGGCGTAAATCAGTTTAGGTAATGTCAAAAGCGGGAGAAGAAAATCGTAGTGCGGCGACGATGTCTACGAGATGGCGCCACACTGGCGCGTGTCGTCTGGGGGGTCTGTCGGCGGCGGCTGCTGTGAATCGCGCCCACGCGTCACTCACGCACTGGCTCTCGCGATCTCCAGATTAGCGAGGCCGTCAAGCCACACTTCGCTCCATTTGCAACGTGCCGCACGAGGCAGATTGTCCGCGCTAGCCAGTATATCGCAAAATGAAAACACGCATAGAGCTGCGCTCAAATTTTGTATTAGGTAATATCGTAGCCGTCGCTCAATTTTTTTTCGTGAGAAATGGTTGTCGTTGGCTGATCGCTTTCGCTATCAGTATGTCCGCCATCGACATTGCGCAGCATCTTTTATGAGACCCACCTAGCGTACAGGCGGTTTTTCTAAATATCAGCCCGAGTATTTTTGCATTATTTTGAATCCAATCTTACTAATGCCGGTAAGCAGGAACCTTTGCAGTACAATCACTTTATAGACAACACCTGAGCAGCCATCGGCTGCACGTATATTCAGCGTCTTTTGAAAGCTCAGTCATGGCCTCTTACAGAAAAGGGTGGTCATGAAGGCTGCATTGCTGGTCCTGCAGCAACATAAATCAAGAAATATAAAGCTAGAATAGCAAGGGATAACTGCACATATTGAAAACTGGTGCCTGATAACTGTTTTTATTATTGCAGCGTCATTTTCTGTCACAATCTTCACTTTATTTCTCAACGCTACTGCCAATTCAGACGGAAGGAGCCCACGCATGCACAGACACAAGAACGGCGAATCAAACACAAAGGAAGACTTCCCTCAGTATGGACGCTGAAGTCTACGCGTTCGATTCATTACATCAGGGCCAATGTGAAGCACTGACCTGTGTATATTCACCATTTTTAACGTGCACCGAATGGTATTTACAATTAACGCATAAAAAACGTTGCAAATCTGATAATATTATTTCAGTCACTTGCTTGACAATGCATTAAATTTAATTGGTTTAACCTTTTAATGGGTAAATGTGATAAACCTAATTCAATGGTGAATCAAAATCAATGATGAAGCTTGTGTACATTACCTGGGCTTGAAGTATATTGCGTGCTAGGAATTACCGCGCCTAGAATTCCGATCTTCGTCCCGTCAATATTTATTATTGCATGATTCTCAAGCTCGTTTCCTGCGAGCAGCGGCTCCCTTGAAAAATTTGTGTTTGTGCCGACAATCGTCACACCAGCTTCTTTCATTTTCTGAAGAAAACGGGCAAGGTTCTCCGGTCCGTCGTCGAATTCGTGATTTCCAAGGCACTGAAAATAATTCATAATTACACACATAATTATCTTGAATTTTCGCGTTTACAACGTAATTCACAAGACAACAAATTCGTTTAAGGACAAAAGGACAGAACTTGGGTAATCTGTCTGCTGTCCATCATTCGCATGCTGCCTGAACTGTCATCTTGCAATTGCCGTACACTCTAGGCGCTACATTCCTCTCTGGTAATGTTTTCAGCAAATTTCATGGCTGGCATCTTCTTTACGAACAGCTCTAACGTAAGAATATTTTGTAATGATGGACCATGGTTTGCGTATTCGTGCTGCAGCACGGCTCTGAGCCGTAATGCGGCACAAGGAGCTTGACTTCTTGTGTCTCGATGCATTGAAAAGTCAGTGCAATAGTCACAGAAAAGCACCAGAAAGTGAAGCACTTTCTCCTCAACGCTACTAATAGCCTTCTATTGTATGTACATCAATGTTACTATAGCTTTTTTTTGCGAAAGCATCAAATGGCCTATTGAGCGAGAAGGCCGGTGTCTGTAGCAGCGAAACGGCACCTAAATTCCCGTTGTCTGCGACGACCGTCACGTGCGCTCCTCGACGGAGCGGGCGAATGGGCGCGCCAGTTTCGTGAGGGGAGAGGATTTTGCTGCGACATCTCGTCACCCTCGCTCTCGGAAGCCTGTGCTATCCGCGCGTTCCTTGTCTGCGCAAGCTCTCGCCTGCGTTCTGACTTCGCCTCGGCAATCGCTATAGACAAATTTATCCACAAAAACAGAATAAACTCTAAAATATACGTTGGTGGCAGTCAGTTTCGAACCTACGACCCCACGCCCGAGTTTCTTCGCACTGGGCTAAACCAGCGCACCCCAGATAGCAGGCCTCAGCACTCTGTAACATCATGCTACTTGGACCGAAATTTCCATTGCCAAGCCTGGCGTGACAAAAGCTGTGACGTCAAAATCCCCGCGGCTTACTCGGAAGCGTCCCCATTAGATTCTATGGCAGTCGGGCAAGGTACCATGATGTCACGGATCGAACTGCACCGGCCTTGTAGTATCAGGATGCGTTGGCCAAGCGTTTCAACGTGCTCACTTGCCCGCGGGGAGTTCGTAACTCGAAGGACCGTTCAAAGGCGTTCAACTGGACATTAATGCTTTCACATCTTTCGTATTGACAACCAATAAGAAGTGCTTTAGTGTCTTCAGATTTTTTTCTCCATCCATCCATCCATCCATCCATCTATCCATCCATCCATCCATCCATCCATCCATCCATCCATCCATCCATCCATCCATCCATCCATCCATCCATCCATCCCATCCATCCATCCCATCCATCCATCCATCCCATCCATCCATCCATCCATCCATCCATCCATCCATCCATCCATCCATCCAGTACTGGGTATCTGCCACTCGGTATGTGCTGGTCCTCAATGAACCTTTCCTGCGCCAACTTGAGTCACTGGGTATGTGCCAGTAGGTGCTAGTAGACGTTCAATGAACATCTTGGAGGCAAAGTTTGGTAAATATGTATGCGCCACTGGGAATGTGCCGCACTACAATGACAAAAAAGATCTCTTCAAATTCTCCGATGCCAGTCGGAATTGAACGCACGTAACAAATTTTCCTCAAGGGAACAAATGTTCTCAAACATTTGTTTGTTTGAACAAATGTTCCTCAAATGTTGCACAAATGTTCCTCAACCCGACGAACTTAGCATGCTGTGGCCCAACTGCAGTGGGTAGATCCCGCTTTTCCGTGAAGCCCCTTGACGCCGAAGCTTTACAAAGCTGTGCCATGAACGTACTGGGAATGTGCCACTCTTCACTGAACGTCTCGCCAACCTCTGTCACTGAGTACGTGCAACTGACTGCGCCGCAAGCGAAGGAATAATTATCAGCGTTCGCAATAATTATCAGCACCACGCTTCTTGTCTCGCGGCCACGCGCAGACTTTTCGGAAGTGCCACTACATGGTGCAGCGTGTCCAGAAAAAAAGTTTGCACATGACGTTTCTCAGCATTTATAGCGTTTATAGCATTTCTAGCGTTTCTAGCGCTAGTGCGCCATGATTTCGGATGCATTTCGGCGGTAGCGCTAGATGGCACCAAGTGTTTTCAGGGAAGCGTGAAAGAGGAGTTCTGCCGCAGTAGACACCTCACACGTAATCCACCACACGTAATCGTGAGATGGCTTCTGCCGATTTTTTGCTAACTAGCTAACTGATCTGTCGGGTGTGAAACAGCTACAAGTCCCCTTTTTCACGGTTTATGTTGTATATCTTTGGTATATTTACGAAGTGCAAAGGAACATGTTGTCGGTCGCGTTGCATGCTTGCACTGGAAAGATGTTCTAACAATTACGAGTATGCTATCATAATGTACATGTAAGCAAAAGTGTGCTTGTACATCTTAACTGAAGAAACAATCTCGAACACTAAAAGGGCACGAAATGAGGAAGAAATAGAATGTGCAGGAGCATTCCTTCAAGAAAACGGGATCAACTGACCGCATAGTTGTAGCCCATCATTGACATGACTGCACTTATGACGCTTTCCTTGAAGATGGTGTAGTAAGGCGTGCCTTGGAAGAAGTCTCCGGCGTTCATAAACAACGCATTCGGCACCTTTTGCCTAATTTCCTTTACCTGTAAAATAAGCATATTTTGCCAGACTGTTTAAAGGTATGTCGTGTCATCAGCCAATAACAGAATAAAAACGGGAACAGTGCAACACAGGACGAGCAAGTGAAGAGCACAGGACAGAGCGCTGTCCTGTGCTCTTTACTCGCTCGTCCTGTGTTGCGTCGTTTCTGTTTTTATTCTAAAGATGAACCAACCAGCCCCATTGAACACACTGCTAGCAACTAATAATATTTCTACAAGATCAGACGGTTGAAAATGGATAGGTCAGACAGTTACCTGCAGCTGTTCGCGCAACAGAACAGACCATCAAATCTCTGTCTTCGCAGTGCGCTTCATCGCTTCACATTGCTGCTTTTCCGTACTAACGCACAGATAGAATTTACCAAAAAATTTGGAGGACGCTTAAGCTTCGCCTTTAAGAATGAAACGCGATAGTATTCAAAGATACATGACTGCTTCTTACGCTTCCCGGCAACTGCAGCTTATGTAACTGTAGTGTTTACCAGGAAACGCTGGCGGCGAGCGCTATGCACGAAGCCGAGCATTCTGATAGAAACGCGGCCTTTTTCGTGGGCCAAGGTGCAGCGAAGGCGAGCTCCATGTGGAGGTACCGCAAGGAAGTGGGCGCGCCGCTCCTTGGCCTCCAAGATATTCACGCGCCGGCGCGTGAATATCTTGGAGGACGCCGTGGCCGGCCTATCAATGGTAAAAACGGTGGAAAAGGGGTTTGTTTAAGTTTTCGCTTAACAGAATTATGATTATATTGCGCTTAGTGTTGCACTGACGAACACAAGGGACAAGACGCGGACGTACGTAGCGCAAACAACCAACTGTTTAATCTAGTCTTGTCTATTATGCTCATCAGTGTAACACTAACCGCAATATAATCATGAACGTCCACCAACTAGCCCTGTTCATATGCTAACTTGAGATATGCTAACTTGAAAAGAAGTTTCATTGACGGAAACACTTTTATCATTAAGATATGAATGATCAATGAATGGTAAGTGCGATCAATGAATTGTAAGTGCCCAAGAAGACTAGTTACGATTACGAAGTCAATTCGATGCCACAATAGTTAATATCGTGTTACATTGCTTGAGCTCTGCTGTTGGTTCATTTTCACAACTGTAAGGCTGTTTGCTACGCCATTAGGTAATTAGTAGGTCTGGCTTTGTGATTAGAAAATGCAGCGTGCGACCCACGTTGGGAGCACATGAATACAGGAATTTCTGCTCAACAGCTGTAACTAAAGCGGAGCAGATGCAATATATGGAATAAACAAGTAAAGCCCTGACGATGCCCTCTTAGCAACCCAATGGTGTCCACCTCACGGCGAGAACTTAAACGTTAGGGATTATAGACTGTAGGCCCGAATAATATTTTTCCATGCCAGTGTAGTTTAGAGGACTACAGCGACATATAAATTATGACGAATTCAGTCAGACGTACTTGTTGCACAACACATTAGAAGCATGACTGAGTGATGTTAGAAATGGCCCGGTTACAGACCAAAATCAGAGCATCAGAATAATTCAGCTCATTGATGCTTTTCCATTGCGCGTCTCAAAATAGGCGGGTTGAGTTTCTGGAAGCCGGCAAACGTTCAGTGAGTATGGTATCAATTGAGCATGTTGTAACGTACTTGCAACTACAATTTTTGTATGTAGAAATGAAACAAACGTATCTATACAAGCAGCATGTGTACTTCAAAGAACCAACATTACAGAAAGTTTTGAGCAGCGAAGAATTACATACCTATTGCGTTGACTTCCCATGTAAGAGGGGGAAATCTACGCAGAATGTACGTGACTGAGCATCATATTTGCGAGTTTGATTCATTCAAGGTTTACTTCTGAGAGTTCAACCACAAAACTTCAATGTAGTACATGTTTGCAACCATGGACGGTGGCGGGAAATAACAATGATTGACTAACGAACACTCGTACGAGGTGTTTAGAACTATCACCAAGTTCACAAAGTCAGTCACGTACGCATGCAATTTCAATGCAGGAACCAATTTTTGTGCCTTTGCACTCACCTTAGTCACAATCCGGGCAACTCCCCCGACGCATGTAGAATTCGGACCCTTTTTATCAAAGCATTCGCCACCATATTTGCTGCTTTCTTCCAAGTGAGCATGAATGTCGTTGGTGTGAAGAATAGTCAGGTTCAGCTCTTTATCTTGAGCGATGGCGTGGCACCAACACCATATTATTGACATTAAAATGAATACACGTGTCTGACGCACCTCGTAGATCAAATGGTGAGCCATTTTAGTGATGATAAATCGTGACTCACGTTGGTGTTAGGGCTTTTCAACGTAGTGCCCGGCTGAATGGGAAAGCTATGCAAGGGAAAAACGTTGATACTAATAAGTGGAACAATATATAAAAAAGATTTTGTATCTTGTACGCCCTAACAACATGTAAAACTGCACTTATTAGGCATTAAGGTATACATTCTCCTACATTCCGGCTGAGTCAAGATACGGGCCAATTTCCTGTGCATAAGTGGGCTGAGAAACATTGTGACAGTTTACTTATGCACATTCCACACAGTCTTTTGATGCCTACTTCCAAGTTGATGGCCGCTTTGCATTTGAGGAAGAACTTTCAGGAATAATAGTTGTGGTTTTGTACTGTAACCTTAATGGCTAAATAACGCGCGAGGCATCGTTATCACAGAATGTTCCCAATGTATCCAGTGTCTTGGGAATTTTCGATGTCCCTTCAACATACGATCATTTGTACTTATTGTCGCCTGTGTCTGTTAGCAGTTCTTTTGTCTGTGTGAAATACCCATGATAGTTAACGTCCTAATAACTACTACCAAACTAAGACCTAAGGTGCTACCACACACTAAGGCCACTACCACACTTAGGCCAAACTACTACACTAAAGTGTTACCACACTAATGCGGAAAAGGGAGCCGTCGAAAAGGCAATCAAATAAATCTATAAGTTTAATGATTTTGCACAGGAAATGAACCAATCCACCAGAAATAGCACTAGCATATATGTTGCACCTCGAATGAAGTCAGTTGATTGTCGATATGACCTCGTTTTACTAGGAATGCCGGTGGCAGCGAACCCTAGATTGTAATATACCACGGCCGGACTGGAAAGGCGCGGGGGCGTTCGTTCTTACGGCCTTCGCAATGCTGCTGTTTCGGCATCAAGCCACACCCCCGTGGTGTCGCTGCGACCCTACTGATGCTAAGGTCCCCAAATAAAACTAAAAGGTAGCGACACAATTTTATCTTGCCGGCGCCGCTGCTGCGAAAAGCATGTGAGGAGGCAGCAGAGAAGGTCTGCGTCTCCTAGTTTTTAGGTATTTGCGTCTCCTAGGTATTTTTCGCGCCCTTTTCTCTATATTTTCTTTTTTTATTCGTCGTAGGCGCACTCATCAACATGACAGTTGGCCGTCGAGTTTCTGCGACGAGGCTATTGCAAGGAATTTCGTATGTTTTGGCTAAGTTTGGTGGCTAACCGCGTCAGCGAAGGTGCTGGTAATAACAACTTTACTGAGATTCTGCTCAGTTCTGATCTGTCAGGCCCGAGTCCTAGGATGGCCCCTCACGAGGAGCGACCTTTTCGGTCCAGGCAACGAGGGCTTTTTGTAGTTTTTGATCCGGCGTTCTGAGCAGCTCCTCCCAAGTCTGTTGTGAGGGAGCTGGCAGGAGCGACCTGGGAGGAGGTAAGCCTTCGCACCCCGAAAGAATGTGATTTTGGGTAGCCAATGTGACTTGTTCAGTTTTGACATATTGGGTTCTATTGCCCGTTGGTAATTACGGCCAGCCAATGTGGGCTGGGGACCGACTTAGTTTGGATTCGACGCAGGATCGAGGCTTGCGCTCGCGTGAGGCTTGCGTTTGGAGGCGGGTAGATTCGCTATTTTTGCTTGTAGTAGTTTGCTATCTCGTGGTATGTCGTCGGTGCCTCATCCATGGGATCCACGTCTGTGGGGCACACCTCCCGGTTGATTAGACCTCGGGCTACCCAGTGCGCCTCCTCGTTCCCTTGATTCCCCGAATCAACTTTTCGAGAGGCAGCATAGGCGTCTGTGCAGCGCGAATCCTACGGGACTTTAAAAATGAAAATACTCTTGAACGAGTCAGTGAAGAACTCAGTTTTTGTTTTGTTTTATGTTAGGGATTGATTTTAAGGGTACTGGAGGTGCAAACGTGTACGAACGGAGCTTTTTTCTTTGTTGACGGGGTGCGGAGCTAAGGCATGTGTAAGCTTATGCACGGGTGCTATTCTCTGTGCCTGTTCAGATTTGTTTTCCTGATGGCGCTAGCGTCAACAAGTGTATGAAGCTATGGAGTGCGTAGGCTGTGTTCTATCATATATCGTGCTAGAAACGCAGCACGTGTTATTGTTCTGGTAGAGAGAGTGCGTAGCTTTGGAAGACCATGATTTTGTTAGGCGCTGCAAATATATTTTGCGAGGACAAGATGTGCACTACCAGTGCAAATGATTTTGTCTATTGTGAGTAGGCTTTCTCCAGTTCGCCGTGTCGGCTGGATAAAGTGGTGCACGAGTTACTTGGCTCATATTGACGTGGAACTGCGCAAAGGGGAAAAGTGCTCATTGATAGAAACCATTTCTATGTGTAACTTTCGTCCTTGCATTGGCTTTGTTCACAAATGAAGTACTGGTTCCACCGTGATGCTTGCGTATGAGAGCCAATGGCAGCAGTTTGTCATAAAAGTGTAGGAGCAGACTGCATAAAAAGATGCCAGCGTCGTGACGAAACTACGAGAATAGCTGAGATGCTCCGCGTTGATCGCGCACGTTTCTACACGAGGCTCGCGTTATTCGGGTGAATGCGTCATGCGCCTTGCGTTCGGTCATCATGGTACTAAGGTGACTAAATTATGAAGCAGCACCAGCTGGACAGACGGCAGTCGATTGGGTAGACGCAAGTACACAAGTACGCACTTCGAGCAGCACAAACGAATCCGAGTTGTTGAATCGGCAGGCATACATAGTGCCGCACACACGCAAGCGCATCGTCTTTGGCGTGTACCGGCGAAACCTTCATCGCAGCCTTTTCACGCCGGGCAAGTGTCTTTAGAAAGCCAAATAAAGAATCTGATCAATGCAACAGAAATAACTCGCGAAGCGGGTTGATCTGTGCAAGCCACGACAGTGTATTTGCCTACGAGTACACGAGTACGAGTTGCCTACGACGTTACACGCAAGCACAGTTCTTGTATGTATATAAACACCGTGTGCATTACGTATACATTATTGGCGAGACAATTAATTCTGATTTTTGGGCTAGTACTCGACACTAAAAGGAATTTGTCCACCAAACTAGCCTCAAAAGCCTTCTAACTGGAAGCAAGCAGCCAACCCGAAGCCACAAGACAAGCGCGCAGTTAGGCGCCGAAAAAGCACAAAAACATCTGCTTCTGGCAGTTTCATAGCGTTCCATCATCGCTCCTAGCAAAGCACGCAATAATCAAGCTATAAGTTTAATGCTTTCCCAGAGGCAATGAACCAACCTACCTGAAATAGCACTAGCATATGTTGCACCTCAGATGAAGCCCAGATGAAGTCAGTTGATTGACGATATGACCTCGTTGTTTTACTAGGAATGCCGGTCGCAGCGACCCCTAGACTGCAATATACCGCGGCCGCACTGAAGAGGAGCGCGGGCGTTCCTTCTTATGGCATTCGCAATGCGGCTGTTTCCGCCTCAAGCCACACCCCCGTGGTGTCGCTGCGACCCTACTGCTGCTAAGGTCGCTGAATAAAGATAAAAGGTAGCGACATACTTTTACGTTTAGTCAGGAGTTCGACAAAAGTACGTCTGGTCAGGTAACATGATGATGGAGAAATTGCGGTCACTGACCAAGTCAAGGTGAAAATAACACAGACGTTTCGGGACCCGTACGGTCCCGAAACGTCTCTGTGTTATTTTCACCTTGACTTGGTCAGTGACCGCAATTTCTTCATCATACTTTTATCTTGCCGCCGCCGCTGCTGCGACGAGAATGTGAGGAGGCAGGAGAGAAGGTCTGCGTCTCCCAATTGGTTGGGCGCCATCACGTGGTAATTCTCCCGCGGCCTTTTCTCTATGTTTTCTTCTTTTCCGCTTCTCAGCGCACTCGCCACCATGGCAGTTGGCCGGCGAGTTTTCGCCGCGAGGCTCTCGCAAGGGATTTCGCATGTTTTGGCTAAGTTCCGTGGCTAACCGCTTCGTTGAAGAAGTCAGCTTTTGTTGTTTTATGTTAGGGATTAAATTTAAGAGTACTGGAGGTGCAAACGTGTGCGAACGGAGCTTTCTTTGTTGACGGGGTACGGCGCTTAGGCAGGGGTAAGCTTACGCACGGGTGCTATTGTCGGTGCCCGTTCAGATTTGTTTTCATGATCGTGCTATCGTCAACAAGTGTAGGAAGCTATGGAGTGCGTAGGCTGTGTTCTGTCATATATCGTGCTAGAAACGCAACACATGAGCCGCCGTGGTTGCTTAGTGGCTAAGGTGTTGGGCTGTTATGCACGAGGTCGCGGGATCGAGTCCCGGCCACGGCGGCTGCATTTAGATTTGGGCGAAATGCGAAAGCACCCGTGTACTTAGATTTAGGCGCACGTTAAAGAACCCCAGGTGGTCCAAAGTTCCGCAGTCCTCCACTACGGCGTGCCTTATAATCAGAAAGTGGTTTTGGCACGTGAAACCCCATAATTTAGTTTGAAATGCAACACACGTGGTTTTGTTGTAGTACTGAGGGTACGTAGCTTTGTCAGTCCATGGGTAAAAAGTCATGCGCAGACACCAAACAACAATTTTAATGTCTTACCTCGTATAACTCTATGGGCGGCTTCCAAATGAACGACCAAACTGCGAGGGAGAGCTACGAGAGAAAGAGCGAGCTGCGAGAAGGCCAGGAGAAGGAGTTAGATTTGTTTAGGGACTTTACTTGCTGCTCTAACTGCTGCGTTCGCCGCTGCCGTCCGCGCGAAGTCAAGGCGGGCATGCGCTAGCTCCCCTCTCGGCCGCGTGCATGTTCGCATTATTTTTAACTGCCATGTTCAAGCACACAGGAAAGCTTTTTCACCTTTATTCCTATACAACCACGGCGGAGTCGCCGTCTTGCCTGCTAACGGTTCTGAGTCAGCAAAATAACTTTCCGCGCAACGTGCAGTGTTGCGCCGGACTTGGATTTGCGGCATAGCTCTGAAACCGAAGTGCTGGCATTTTTGTTTGCGCAGCATTGGCATTGAAAACAATTAAGCGAAGGTGCTGCACATTCGCAGAAGACAAAGTTTTATTTACAGTGATCGTAAAAACTGCATGGGGCGCCTTAGTCTGCGCCCACTTCAGTATATACGACTTTAAAAACTCATGTGACCGAATACTATATATTGAATAGCTGTACACTGCGAGTGAAGCGTCACAGGACGTTTCATACAGATCTTTTAGCTTGTTCGTGTCGTTAAAGAAGACGTTGCCATTGACGGGTACGATGCACTTAATAGAATTAAGTAAAGCTCTTAGAAGTACAAACTGAGCATTTCTTTCACTTATACCGCAATAATTGAAGACTGTCATGTCGATTAATTCATCCCGTTTTTCAGAAATCACTTCCACCTAGAACAGAAATTCAAAGCCTAAAGTGCTTCCTGGATGGCTTAAGCACATAAGTTGACTTCTAGTTTTTGTCGGTTACCTTCTGGGCGTAGTTGATCAGAAGTATTCTGACAAACTTCTCGGAAATCAAGCCAGCATGCCTTATCGCGTGGCTGTTGTCAACGCCTTCCGGACAACATAGCAGCGGCGAGTTTTCGCGATGTGATTGAATGATAATTTGCAGTACTTCCAGCAAATTTGAGCGTGGAAGGTGCACGACAGCTCTCTGATAAAAGCAGACAGTTTTGTCCAACAGTGCCACAAACTCTGCTTTTCAATAGTGCAGCCTGCTGAAATCTTGGCTTTGTAAAAGCGTGTACAGAGGACCACTTCTCTCACTCGTTTCGAGGAAAATGGAAGAAGCGTCACGCCAAAATTTACCTATTAGCTAGGCGATGTATCCGTCGATATGAGCCAAACCAGAGTACGTGACATAAGTTGATGGGATGACTGGATATTCCATAAGTTCATTGAACTCGTCACTCACAGATTGTGGTAGAGCTGCAGCCAGCTCTTCAGCATCAACACAAGGTATTGCGACTTCCTTGCCAATTGAGGCCTCAGGCTTGATGATGTGATCAAACGCAGTCGTCACTGCCCTTGCGTCAAACATGCCAATGCCTCCGAACATGTACCTTATTCTGTCAAAGATGACCTCAATAGGGTCACTGTTCAGCTTCCTCGTAAGACGCTGTTAGCACCATTGCGCAGAAGAAAACGTGTGGTTTTTGACTGTAGACTTCGTCGTAAAGTGCAAGACGACAACTTTGTCACAAGTTAAACCATCTTTTCCTCGTACTTTCGAGGTTTTCTGGGTGCATTCTATGTAGCTGGTGAACTAATTTGCAAATCAGAGCAACCGAGCACCGTCTGTCTTCGATATCGTGGCCTTTTGGCTGCTTCCGGCATACGCGGTGTCATGGATATCGAACCACCGTTTGATTGTCTTCATAAAGCGGATAGTAGAATTTGCTT
The DNA here is from genome assembly GCF_050947875.1 of Dermacentor variabilis. NCBI lineage: Eukaryota > Metazoa > Arthropoda > Arachnida > Ixodida > Ixodidae > Dermacentor > Dermacentor variabilis. The sequence goes on along the minus strand of NC_134569.1, from coordinate 71,146,374 downwards.
TGATGAGCACGCAGAGGGCAGACTCAACGCCAGCGCTTTCTTGGAGGTGCTCAATTGCTACAATTACTTGTGGATAGAATATTTGCGCGGCCCGAAAGACATTGATCTTCAACTTCGTAGGATAGACAAGCGTCTCGGTTAAGTTTCGTGCCAGTTTGACTGTCATATCTTTCTGGTGCTCGTAGAGCTTTTGGACAAATACGCCAGAGATGTCCCTTACCCCGTCTGTCAGCTCTCGTTGAAGAAATTGGTTCCGCACGTTTTTTAGTGCGTGGAATGGGTCGAACCTTAGGAAGATCACCCAACTGAAATCATGTGGATGCTGCACCATAGTCGACAGGCAGCCACTTCCCATTAGCTTAAACATTGTAGTATTGGCGGAATAATTGTCGGTCACAATGTGCACAATCAAAAATCCACACCGTTCAACAGCGCTGATCACTTCCTTAGTCCACGCAATGAGGTCTTTCCCGCTAAGTTGCTTAGTAAAATAGTATGAGGAGGGAATTCTGTAAGAGGTAGCGATGCCGTGAAGCACAAACACAGGACCCTGTTTGCAAGGGTTTCTTTCGAGCCACCTGGTGTGTCACAGCTACGCTTGTCCTTCAGGCCAAACTGCGTCCGATTTCCTATCCTATATTCACTTCGGCTTGATGCTAACCTCGTCAATGATTAATGTTACAATGTGCTGCTTAGAGCTGAGTAGGGAACTTCAAAAACTAGTCTCTCTCTTCGCAGCACTCATCCCTGTCGTTGTCTGGATTGTTCCCATGTACCGTGGCAGCGTGCCCTTTGCTGGCAGCGTCAGCAGCTGGGTTGTCCGGGCGTGATAGTATCCCTTAGGCGAAAGAAAGCACCCCACGAGACAGTCGATGATTATCTACTCTGGGTAGTATGGTCACTTCTGCCTACGCCTATTTTGTTGATGAAAGAAAAATATAGCTTTCTATGGCCTTTTTTCACCTTTTCACAATCAGCAATAACTTTTAAAGCGAAAGCTTTACTATGCCAGCCAGCGAGCCATTTCGGCTCGTCGCGTCGTATGCCGTGGCCGACGAACGACCTTGAGCCGCCGTTGCCTAGCAACGCCGCAGCCACGCTCCAACAGATGGCGCCGCCGCCGATGCCGTCGCTGCTCGCTCCACCGGATGTGCACTGCTGGGGTAGAGGGAGAGGAAGTGTCGCCTCGCGGGGTATATATATATATATATATATATATATATATATATATATATATGTTTTCCCTCAGTGTATTTAGTCGTTATGGAGAGCGCGAAAGACATGCAACAACGACAGAACGAAGCGAGGAAGAGACAACGCGCTCAAGAGACGCCAGAAGAACGCGCCGCACGACTCGAGAAGCGTCGTAAAAGCCTAGTCGTTACCTGAACAGTGTGTTTTGTCGTGTCTATACAATAGAGCTAAACCAAACGCTCAACCACAAGCTAATACCACAAGCGTAGCCATGCAGCTCTTGCTTTTCCAATTGAACTAGGGTTAACCAGAGCAAAACCACAGGTAATTTTTTTTGACAGAAGAATGCCTCTTGTTTTCGCGATAGAAAGCGCTTTCTTTCTTTTCAGCGTCAAGCTGCTGTTGGAGTTTGCTACACTTTGAGCGGTAGTACGCAGCTTGTTTACGAAGCCTACCGATAAGCGAAACATACGCAATTACTTGCTGGGCGTCATTATTCGCCGTTTGAGTGCAGACACTAAGTTTCTTCTCAGCGAAGTCGTCCGGCGATTCAGAAATGTCAACTGCACCTTGTGGCTCCGCTTTTCGCTTGCTTGGTTTTGGAGGAGGGACAGAACATCTGGATGCGGGCTCCTTACGAGGCTTTTTGGCACTCGGCACAAGGTGACTTGGGTACGCTTCGAACGCGGCTGGCACAGCACCAGGTAGAAGCTTCCTGATCCGGCACCCAGGCACGTAGTCAATGGAGAGGTAATGCCGGCTACAAACGACAGTTGACGCCGACTTGCCGTTCACAACCAAATTTTGCATTGAAATGTTTTTCAGCCACTTAGTGACCAGCTCTGCATCACTGGGGAACTGATGAAAAGAAATGCCTTGAGTCCTACTTGACTGTGACAGTGCGGCAAGCAACAGTACACCATAGCCTCGCTGGCCGGTCCTGAACGACCGATTCATTGCTTCGCATTGCATAACATGTCCCTTAGAACGCAAAAGCAACGAGCAAGTCCGCACACAGGTGCACTAATCACAACGCATCTGGCTAGCAGCATCCGCGCTGTCGAAAGGTGCACTTCGCAAGGAACACACGACGCAGAAAAAGATGTCCGAACGGCAGCAGCAAGAAGCTCCCTGAAGTACAGGGGGGTCGCTGCACCATTACACGGCGACTAGTGAAGTTACCCGCGGAGAAACGCTCCCATTATGTCCAAAGCATGGTGTAAGAATATTATTACACCGTGGTCCAAGAGGATAGCGAAGGCTGTAAGAAGGAACGCCCGCGCGCCTCTCTAGTCCGGCCGTGGATATACAGCATACCAGTCTCACGTGGTTCGATGCCGCATGTGGCATGTGGTTTCATTATTCGAAAGCCTATGACGTCGCCGGCAAGGTAAAGTGAACAGCATGAAATATTTCCCGACGAAGGCACATTCCCAATAAATTGCTTAGTGCGGTGAGCTTGACAGATACATCCTATATGCCAAGCTACCTGCAAATTTCCTGGCCCACACGCACATCCTGAAAAATCCTGAAAGTTTCTCACATCTTTCAGTTATGCATGCGTCACCCACAATGTATGAAATCACCCTTCTATGTATTTTTAACCCTCATTGATGCAGAAGGCAGCAGCCAATTCCTACTAAACGAAAGAGAAATCATACTATCGCGAATGAAACAAACGCGCTAGAGGACGTTCAGCTCGATTGTGACTGACACTTCCAGGTTTAAATCACGTTACTTTTTATTTTAATCACCAACATCCAACGAGCTCACATAAAAAGTTAGCTCATCAATCTTATTATTCCTACTTTGCTGCTCGTGCTGGAATTCTTTGCATGCTATTATTGGTTGAGCTGCACTATAACCTACTCACTCGTAAATATAAGGCCTCATTATGGATAAAATTTCGCTTGCTAGCTACCTTTTTGATACGAGCAGATCAAAGCGTCGTCTAATGATGTTATCTTTCACAAGCGTGCAAAACATATATATAATGAAACTTTTTCCGACGTCATTGTGGAGGTACAATGCAAGTGAATACATCCTTGGTTTAGTGGCAGTATAGATTGTTTTCATCAGGCCGCGAGCTTCTTCGCTAAAAGTCAGTGGTGCTGGTTTTTTTTTACAAAGGTTTATGTATCTGTGACCGTCCCTGTATACATTGATAGCCGTCGCTTTGAAATGACCAAAAACTGTGGATTTTTAGATAAGTACGTAAGAAGTACCTCGGCGAAACGCGTGGAAATAAAAGAAATGAAATTAATTAAATAGTACGGGTTTTGAACTTTCTAGTGATTGTATAACAGTCGATACGAGACATTGTGCATATTTCATGTGGTTCCGGTGCAGTATGCACACATATATTTGTTGCTAGTTACACAAGAAGTGTAACATTCTGCGGAGACCAAGTTGCGCAGGCTTGATAGTGGCAAGAAGTCCTAGGGTCAGTCCTAGTGTACAGAAGGCGGCGTCGAGCTGTAGGCTTGGCTTCACTGTTTCTGGCACGAGGAACACCTGTAACCGTGCTGCAATTGCGAGAAACATGGCCACTAGCTCTTCATCTTTACGCAGCTCAGCAGTCCTCCAATAACGACCTCGCTACGTCTAACATGCCGTTTTCATCTAGTTTAAAGCAGTTCGACTCATTAAACTTTTTCATTATGGAGCACAAGGAAGTTTCGGCTCGACACCCTACTCAGTGCAGTGGTACTCCATACCGTGCTGGTAGGAGGTAAGTGGTCGACCAAAAGAACTAGTTTCCAGATACTAAAGGTCGCTGCCAAGATTCCCCAGGGTGGTTTAGGTAGCTTTCGGGCTGGAGGTTAATTAAACGACTGCCTGTTTAATGGTCATTCCTCCAAAACCCGTTATCTATACAGTGCACTCCTATTTATAAAGCGAGGATCTTTCGAAAAGGTTCAGGGGGGGGGGGGTATTCTGTAAGAGTATACCTAGTGGACTGTACATTTCAGCCTCTGTTGATTGGATGCAGCTGTACAAGAGGGGAGGAGAGGAGCGGCCCTCGCCATTCAGCAGCGGCCGAAATGGACAGTCCACTAGGTGGACTCTTACAGAATACCCCCCTATCCCCCCCAACCCCCGCAGATGTTTTTGCAGCATTAAGCGGAAATTGTTTGTGTGGTTCACTTGTTTCTACTCCCCTCCTTCAATACATCAGCACTTACGATGACGCCGGAAATATTGAACTTTAGTTGGTGCTGTCGATGACACCCTTGCTTAAGTTTACATTGAATCCGTGTCATTATTGCGAATGACGTATACGTTTGCGTGGATGATATCATGATTTTTTTCTTTTATTGCTTTAGCAAAATGGTCAGCTGAGATTATTTAGCGCAGTAAGTACCACCGCCGTCATCATGCTCTCACGGTATCGATGGTGCATGCGCAGCTCGTGCGTGTAATGTTAGGAGGTATCCAGAGACGCCCGCGGCGTTGGCTGCAAAAACAATGAAGAAAACGAACCCCTCCCTCTCCCCCTCCGCATAGTCGGCTCTACAGCGGAACCAGGGAGGTAAGGCAGCCTTCTGCTTTTCGCTGCTGGCACGATGGAGCAAGGAGGTGGTGGAGGTGAGATCGCCGGAAACGATACGACACAGCTGTCTCTGTCCATTAGATGCTTCAAAACAAAGTGCAAGTGTTCATTAATGGTGCGTCTACAATGACCTTGGTGGACACTGGTAGTGACTAAATGATGCAGAACACGTTATTTCTTATTCAAATCATTGTCTCAGCAATTCTGAGGGTAATTACACGGTCACGGAACAAGAATGTCTCGTGACTGGTCGCCCATTAAAGATCGCCACCGACCATCATTCTTTATGCTGGCTTGTAAGTCTTCGGGATCGGTCTGGTCGTCTGGTACAATGAGCTTTACGGCTACAAGAATATAACTTTGTCGCAGTTTACAGGAATGGCCGCCGTCATATTGGCGCCGATTGCCTTTCTTGCTTACCATTGGCAATGACACACACTGATGAAGAGACGACTGCTTGACTGCTATTGCTCCTGAACTTCCCGATGTTACCCTTTGCCAACATTAACACTACAACGACACTGTAACCTGGTTCGCTCTGTTGCAGCCCACATTCCCAATGCCAGTGGTCGGTTATGTATCGGTGACAGCCTGCTGTATAAAACAGATTACTTTGGGAATGGAGCCCGCTTCCTCCTTGTTATGCAGGAATGTATACGCAGTGACGTGCTACGTGCCATGCATGATGGCCCGACGTCCGGACACTGGGATTAGCCAGCATGCTGCAGTCTGTCCAGAGGCACCTTTATTGGCCACAGATGCGTCGCACAACAAAGCAACACGTGGTCAGCTGTGATCAATAACAAACGTCACAAGTGACCTTAAAGCAATCTGTCAAGCCTTCTCCACCCACTTATTCCTCCGCACAACCCTTTTAACAAGGTTGTATCGACCTCTTGTGCCCTTTCTACGGTCATCAAACAACTGATGGGTCAGTGTCTGTTGACTTTTTACTCACTACGAAAAAACCGCAGCAATAACTTCATCCAGTGCTGCTTGCATTACTGCTTACGCTATGGCCCACTTCGCGTAGTCATAAGTGCGTCGGCAGTTCGTCACCGACTCTGTAGAAGAGTTGCTTCGTCTATGCAGGGCACAATTCCAACACTCAATGCCGTATCGTCCGCAGAAAAATGGCCGTATCGTCCGCAGACCTTATAACACAGAGAAGCATGAAACAACTGACTAAAGCCCTTTCTACCTTCTTTATTACGGATCACCGTAGAGGTACCTTCCTTAAACCCATCCTACCAGCGGTACAACAACACTCAGTGGTGGCACGGCTTTCGCTGCAAGTCCTTGTCGCATTATGTTCACCCATTCGCCGCTTCAGAACATTTGAGTGACACAACTTGCGGTGTCGTACGCCTCATGTCTACAGGTTTGCGGTCTAGCAAAACCAACTTGCGCATATTGCGTTTCTCAAATGCTATTATCCCGCCACTGAACAAAGATTCTTTCAGTGGGATTCTTCTGCGAAACAGGGGTTGAAAACAGGTGCTTCAACCACTTTTCTGCGAAAAGGGGTTGAAAACGGAGACCACGACTGTCCTTGGGGCGAGCGGCTGTATTTCAGTAGCTATATTCCCGATATATCATCTCTGCTAGCCTTCATCTCTAGATAAACATACATCATCCGTAACAATTTTATTAAAGGGACGTTGAGTACTGGTGAGAATTACTGCAATAAGGAGGTGCAAAAAAGAGGTGAAGACAGGGAGGTTAGCTAGTGTAAGTATCGCCTGCTCCGCTGTGCTAGGCAAAGGGTTTAACGGCACCTAAACAACCATAACTCTAGTCGTTTCCCTATGCAAGAAATATTTTGTAGTAAGTTGTTTTAAATGCTAGCGGAAACAGTGACCAATTCTGTAGCAACATTATGAGGGATTTAAATGGCATAGCGCTTGCTAAGTGAAAAAAAAGGCAACTTTCTGCCGCGACCACCGTAAGTGCTGCACGCATGTTGCACATCTGAAATATTCCACAATAGAAGAGGAGCTATCAGCACTTAGCGTTCCTTGCGCGTCTGCCACGCGAACACTGACCGAGCCCAGTGCGACTGCCACGCGAACACTGACCGAGCCCAGTGCGACTCAGTTTCGACGTTCGTATAACAATCGGCGTGTACAGCCTGGCAGGGCCGATGACGCTGTGAGGCCCCCAACTATACAATGTTTGCGCCGCAATGTACAATAAAGACACAAAAAATTCTTACCAAAGCAGTAGCCAAGCTGTAGGAAAATACACGTACTACTCATACTTTCCATGGATTTTCGAAAGGACTTGTTCTTGGCCTATAGACGGCATTTGCAAAGGGACACGTTTATCGCTTAAGAGATTATTGAAAAGACAGAAACATGAATGATGACACAGCTGGCATCCGTATGATTTCGTCTTGCCGGAGAGGTAGACATGTCCTTTAGCCCATGGTCATTGGATGATCGATGCCCTCCAACGCCCTTTAGAAATATTAGTTGGAAACTGAATGACGCTCGCGTCTACACCCAATAAGAAAGGGATCGTCCTTAAGAGGAAAGATCAGTAAAAGAGGCTACTATATTGTTTTCACATAATAATAAGCATTTCAAGTTTTAGGGCTCATTTCCGATTGTTTGATCAGTATTCATCGATATCGATGGGCCAAAAGCTCTCAATAAACTCCAGGCAAGGGACTGGCGCCGCTTGCAAACTAACACATACCCACACTTGTCTCGTCTACACACAATCTACCCAGACAGTTATACGTCCCGAACATGTCCCTGGTGTAGCAACCACACAGCGACACTCGCGCACATAACACACGAATGCACCGACCGTCCGGGCGACGCAATTTCGCCACGAGTCACAACACACACACTCACTATGTGGTCTTGGGAGGCGAGACTCTCCGAACTGGACCTGGGAAGCCAACTGGCGACCCTCGACCAGGCCCGGCGAGCCGCGATCGCCAGTGGAGCCCTGTCAGAGGGAACCACCCAGGAATAAACCGCGCAACGGTTTCTGCAATAATAATGTTTCTCCTCCTCCTCCTCCTTCCGCGTAATTCATTATGGCGAGCCTGAAAAGTATCCGAAACCAATTGATAGTAACATTGACCTCTAGTGAGTGGTTGAAGCAAGTGTACATAGGACCGAACCAAACGCGTCTTCATTATTATTATATGTACGTACATATACACTCAAACTTTTTGCCATCGATCGCTTGATTCGTTGATGTGGTGATATCCTAAAGCAACGCAGGACATTCGACGGGCGCTGAAGGGCAGGGCTTCGGATTATTTTTGACCCCCCCAGGTTTCTTTAGCGTCAATGCAACGCACCGAGCGTTTTACTTGTGGAGCGAATGTGGGAAACCAGTGCTTGCTTGGAGGCACCATATGGCTGTTTTGTGCAAGTAGAAAATGCTGACGCCGCTTGGCAGGAATTGTGTGCAAAATATTAGGGGCGAGGACTTGCGGAGTCTCCATGTGTCGGAAGCGCCTCGCTACAGTAGTCTCAAGGATAACGCGGTGCGCTCTTCATAAGTTTGGCTGTCGCCGCTCAATAAAAGCACCCCACGGGAGACCACCTGAACATTTCTGTGAGTACACTTGAAACGAAGGAAGTTTTTCCACTGTCAAAATAATAACCTTGGGCAAACAGAAAACACACAATGTTTTACAGACACAATTTCTTTACCGAATACGTAGACTAAACGCACACTGCGCGCGGTCGCCGCTATGGAGTCGCCCGAACCGGCTTCTTGCGCGAAAGGTGGGCAATCGCTGAGAGCGAGCTATGTGAAATATGTTCTTACAGTGGGCTGTCTGAATAATCAAATGAAGAATAACAGAATGAAGCCTCAATGCAGGGATCACATGGGTTCGTGGTGACCGACTGCTCGTGTGCATGCATGTCCGTGCACAATGTTTCGATTTCTCTGCGAGCCCGTTTTCGCAACATGCTGCGAGTTTTTGGCCGCTGTATATGAGCATTTGACAGTACAGAAGCAACAATTGCTGCGTGGACACTGTCAGAGCTGTTCAAAAATAATCTCGTTATAACTAGGGACTTAGACGCCTACGGCGACTTGTGATGTGCCATCGCGACAATGCAATCTTTTCTTCTTTTCTCCTAAAGTCTTGGACGTTCCAACACCATTATTTATCAACTTGCGTGGCACTGTATGTTTATCGGTCTTCTCCGCGAGCAATTACCCGTGCTTCTTTTTCTTAATCCAGCACATTTCATTGTTTTGTACTACACAAGCATGATTATATGCGATGCCTTTTTTATGGGCTTTTTACCGTTTCCTTTTCATTCCAGTGAACTTGCAAGTATACAGCATCAACAAGTTCATAGACCAAAGCTTCATGACATCAGCTGGGCAGCGCTCGCGGGCGAGCTTCTCGGTTCGTGCGTTGTGCCACTCACCAACATCGCAGCCCGAACGCCGTATCAGAAATGTTCCTTGCGGAAGTGCTTGCTGCACGCCCGAGTTGTAGCCGATGGCTGCTTGTCGGTTCTAAGCTTTGCGATGTAAGCTTCACGCAGCTGCTTGTCCTGCGGGTACGTGTGGAGGCTGACACCGGGCTCCGTTGTGTGCTTCTGGCACTGCGGCACCGAACGCTGAGCACCGAGCCTACTATGTTGTATGCCTTCAAAGGCAGCCGCTACCTATAATAGGGCTTTCAAGTGTTGTCAAGCACACACCTGAGACGGGAAAACCTCCCTACTTAGTCAGAACCGCAGGGCAGGTTGTACTTTAAACTTTCGTATACAGCTTGCTTCGGCGCTTCGGAAGCGGCCGACGCGGCCGATGTGTCCACGTGATCCCCCATACCTGAAGCGGGAAAACCTCGCCACATTATATAGCCCTCTGGTTTATGGTATCGCGTTTCTGCTTGCTGACGCGCCTCAATTTGGGCACACTATCGTGCTGCAGTGGAATCCTCGCCATTGTGGAATGACTGGAAATGAACAGGCTCAAGCAGAAGCAAGAATGGTGCACACTGACGGGAAGATTATAAAACTTAATTTTTACCGGTATGACATCAAAGCCTTGCTCCATAATTCAATCAAAACCTCTATGGCGCGACGATGGGACAGCCCCAAACATCAGCAAGAGCGCCTCCGCATACTTGACGCTGGTTTGCGATTTAGGCTTCCACTTCGGTTGCGGAGGGGCCAGGAAACACTCATCCATCGATTACGGCTCGGTGTGGCGTACACTCACCAATACTTACGCAATATTGGACAAGAACTGACTGCAGCGTCTGTCCCACTTCGGAGACAACAGCTCACGTACTTTGCGTGTGCCCTCAATATGCGGCAGAGCGAAGAACACTTAAGTCTAGTGTCGACTGCTTTGACTCTCGCACCTTTTCGGAAGAAAGGTCTTAGGCGCACGGAGAAGAGTTGACCATGCCGAACATGCCATAAAGTCACTCTTGAACTTTATACGTGAGACTGGTTTAGACGATCGCCTCTAGAACCTGTGAGACGTATAGACAGGGCAAAATGTGTTTGCGCGATAACTTATTGTGTGGACATGATCACTCTTGCGTGTATTGTGTTCCCAACGGGCATCCGCATATTGGACAAAGTGTATATAGTAGCTCATTGTACCGTAACCAAATCACCTGCCACCTACCTTTCCCTGTATCTCCCACTTCCCCTTACTCCAGTGAGGAGTACCAGGCTAGAAATGCGCTCTCCAGGCCGACCTCTTCTCCTTTCTCTTCATTAAAATATACTGGTCCTCCCCACTTAGTCAGAACTGCAGCGCAGGTGGGACTTTAAACTTTCGTTTACAGTTTTTTCGGCGCGTCCGAAGCAGCCGACGCGGCGGTTGTGTCAACGTGATCCCTTATACCACGTCACGCCGACGGCGGTGCCAGCTCTTCCAGTGGTGGAGCTCGCCCCCAATAAATAGCCTTCAGAGAGGATACACGCACGCGGGTATGAACGCAGGATTTCGCCCAGTGCGTTCAGTCAGGCACCGTTCATGGTCATGCGTATGTAGAGAAGAGCTAGAACTCCGCCATTTTTATCACACCGGTGCCCACTCAGATCAAAAGTAGGACTCCTGAGATTCACGATATGAATACTGAAAATGCCGCTGTCAAATCGATTCATGTCCTACCAAAAGCAGCTGCTTCTGCTCGCTAAGCAAAGCTGTATCACGATAGCTTTAATGACTCTAAACATTTAAGAATTCAGTACATTTAAGGAGTCTATGCTTCTCGTGTCGCATTCGCACAAACCCAATGGCTAAATTGAAAAGAATCAAATCGATCAAAGAGCCGATGATTATTATAGAACTACTGTTTAATTTGAGGTACAAGTCGTATCTGAAGTCTAACGAATCTATTCTGTTTTCTCTGAGAGATCTGAATGTAAAGAGTAGCATCCGTGCCATTAGCCCTAAAGAAGCCGTAAATCATGTCCGTACATCTCGAACCAATTACGATAAGCCATCATTAACGTAAGCTATGCCCATTGTACTTAATAAACTCGCAAAGGAAGCGTTTGATCCTTTGTGTAATCCAAATGATGCAACAAGACAATTTGGTCAGTTATGCCAGCTACACGACTAGTGCTGTACATAACATTTGTTCACTTACATTGTAGTCACACATGCGTGTTAGCACAGAAGTTGTACATATGTCTGTGTGTAGATCTATGTGAATATGCCTGTGTATGTCTGCAATATATATATATATATATATATATTTAATGTTTTTTTTGCTTGAAAATGATTTCGTTCCAGCGCAATTTTTCCTTGTGTATTGCTCTCCGCTACAAATGTTCCCCTTGAAATGATGCCTTTGTGCCACTGCAGGTACCCGTATAGATAAACAAATTAAAAAAGCATTTCTTCTTTTTAACTGTTGCACATTTTTGATGGTCTGCAGTACTCTGCTGTCAACTGTATAATGGGGCAAGAGCCTCGCCAAACTGTACTCTGTTCTTTTTAATTATGTGGTATTTAGGCGATGTCTTTAATTTGCGCCGGCTACTCCTTTTCACATAGGGATTAAAAAATAAATTATGATAGAAATAGTGAAATCATAACACAAATTCCAGTCACATAAGTACACTCATGACACACTATAACTGAAAGTGAACTCCAAATCATAAAAGCACAAAGTCCAGTCGCGTAAGTACACTAATGTCAAACTAAAACTGAAAGTCAACCAAAGTACACAGCGACACAAAGTCCAGTCCCATATGTGCGCTATAATAAACACAAAGTCCGATCACTTACCTAGACTAAACTCAGAGCACGTAAATAATGACGGATTAAATTCACATGAAGGTACATAAAACCAGGCATTGGATTGGCCAAAGTCGGGCAGAAGAAATCCTGGAATGCGTTTATCACATTTAAAAGCTCTATTCAATATTAGCCTTAGTGTTCAGTCTAGTGTTTGCCGTGTACTGCTCTCTACCGCATTGATGGTATCACGGTTTCTGCCTCTCGCATGCAACCGGAGCCCTAAGACATTGATTTGATGTACGATAAGTATATCTTGGAGAGACAAAAATACAACGCACACAGTGGAAGTTATTTGGTGGCAGACCTACCACGTTGCACAATTTATTTTAAAGCAAATACTCAGTACGTGACAATGTGCAAAGCCACAAGTTTTACACCGGCATGGGTACTAGTTCATGACAGGATTTGTATTTGCTCTTCCTTTAGAAACTTGACACTCTTCTCAAAAGTTGTCAAGCGGTTGCCGAGCTTCTCAACTTTCTTTTTCAAGTCATTGTGTACTTCTTAAAGCTGCGTGTATTTTCTTGTTATGACAGCTAGCTGTTTGCAAAACACTGCACAGGTTCTGCCACAAGAGCGGGAGCTGACGCGTGATCCGGCTTTTTAAGAAATAAATGATGAGATTACCAAAAGGCCCCCGGCTATATCCATCAAAAGTAAACTTTAGCGACTTAAGAATGTAGGGTAAAAGAAAACAAAGTAAAAAAAAGCGGGAGTAAATCATCGTTTAACTCGGATCTGTCAGCCTACTTGCTGTAAAGAGGAAAAAGGGATGGGAATTTCAATAGAAATAATAGGTCTCGGAGTGCACCGTTTAAAGACGCGCGCTGAAGCTAGCCAGCCACACGCGCATGCTTCTCATGTTTTAGCCAGGGACATAATTTACTTGCGAGAGCAACTGAAGCACACAAGGCTGTTCATGCAGTACGATTCAGCTCTAACTAAAATGGGCCGTTAAGATACATTCGTTTTTTTTTTGTTTATAGTGTATTGCAGGCCCTGAACTGGCCCAAAACGATTGGCGAAAAAAGAGCTCAGCTAAAGAACCATCGGCTGCGTAACCCTAAACAGCTGCGACCTTATGCTAATGCGTTTCTCTAGCATTTACCGCTATATATTGGCAATGAATTATAGTTCACATTTTCTCTTTATTTCATTAACCTTTGTTTAGTGAGCACATGCTTCAAGTGTGCGTCACATGTATGTGGTGGCTACAATTGTACATAACCAATTATATGTAGTTAATTAGGTGTAATCAGAGTTTTCGTATTTTTGTAAATTAACGCTTACTTTGTACACTCGGTAACGCTCACTGCGATTCAATTACCTATTCGGGTAAATAATTACATGTGACCAACTACATTTTTGGCAAAAATCTGCTATAACAGGCAACACGGCTTTGAGTACCGAACTTTGGCGGGGACTACAATATCGAAAGGCATGAAAATACGTGCATGGGCTGTCACCTTCCCAACATCCCACAATCAGTGTAATACACAAGCTACGCCTCGAACACCTGAACATGGCAGGCTTCCAGATTTGCACACCTCTCTTGGAAGTCCGACATTTCCGTTTTTTCTTACGGTAATTTTCTCTCTCCCTCTGATGGATGTCCTTTAAGGTGGCATTTATAATCAATAATAGCTGCTGCTTAATTCTTCTTCGCTTAGTGCAGTCTGTGACATTTTTTTTATACACAAGAATTCTCTGCAGTTTGTTTCTATCTGTTTTATACACGTACACTGCAGGTGATTAAGATATACCAGATTTATCGGCAGTAAGGCACAAACAGCATTAGGAGGGCTCAATAATATGCATTTTGTATTAAATTACATCGCACAGTTGACTATCTTTTCAAGAAGCGCGAACGTTTGCTGGCGTCCGTTACGATTAGTCGTTTAAGTCTAGGTGGCTAACGATTGAAAGGCGCCGGGTGGAGATCCACGAGATATTGGTCGACAACTTGAAACAGTGCTTCTATGCTTTGATAGCGATGACTATTCCGGAGTTGATTCCTGGGAATTCGCTATAGACGATTTGTCACTTTTTCACTGGCCTTATCGGGAGCACCTTTCCCTAACCTCAGCAACAATGAATCGCTAAGATTCACCAAGGACCCAGACCTGAACACCACGGAAATGAGTAACCATGCGTAATCTTATGAACAAAGTTTTCGCACGTTACAATACAGCCCTTCTCTCCGGCACGCATATCAAGCGAGCTTCCAGTGCCGCCGACTAATGCCTTCACAAGAAAACGAAGGAAAATTACAGAAGCAAATTTTCAAAAGCAATTAGTAGGGCAGATAAACAACATATTAAGGGCTGAAGGGAGCGCATGGAAAGATCCAGGACAACTTGCTCTACTTAATGTATTTTGCAACGTTCATAAACGTAGAGCGGAAAGTAAACTTAAAGTCATTGATTACTTTCGATTAGTAATTGCTCAGTTACTTTCGTAGAGTAGTAATTGGTAACAGTAATCGAGTAAAACTTTTAATGAATCAATTCTAATTTTATTCGGTTACCTTTTTTTCTGCATGGTGTACAAGTCTGCTGGTGGCCAAAGCTTCAAGGCATGTCGAAGAGCAATTGTATGGTGGGGCGGTGAAATACCTACAAAACCTCGTCGATGACACAGTTCTACTCAGCCCGCGCGAGGCCTCATGTGCGGGAGCGATGACAGGAAGGGATCACGGCCGTTCTGCGGGAAACTTCATGTTCATTCAGTCATCTCGGTGTTTGTTGCACTCGATAATGTTTACACGGGTATGAGTCGAAGTTGATCATGACCTACACATGTATCGGTATGGTTTGACCACAGTGCATCTTAAGTTTTGAATGCAACCAACCAAACATTAGCCGTCCTGTTGCCGTGCTGCTCTGTTTGCCGAGTGCACAACTGTACGAGTGCACCGTGTTCTGTGTTAAAGATGCTAAGCCTTGCAAGCACTGATTTTGTTGGTTATTTGCGACACACTATATCGTTAAACGAGATGTCACGGAGTTCATGTTTTCAGATCTATTTAATGTGTGGTATCGCGAATATTGAACTATTGCCAGTTGCTTCACGCTGAACTTTTGCTGACTTTTTGAATGTTTGAGTTTTTACCTAGCTTCTTTTAAAACGGGGATAAATCACGCCGTGTTTAAAAAAAATTGGCAGTGGCTTAGTTCGGCTATGCCAGGACATACGTATCGAAACCTAAGGCATAGCATGGTTAGCCTTGGTTAATTTTGATTGCAAGTCCAGGTTAGTCTGGTTGCCTAGCTATGTTGCGGCGTTTAGCCAGTCGTTCGGCGCGCTGTTCGTCTGTATCCTGGGCGATTCGTTTACTCTTCATCTCGTTCCGATGTCGATTCCTGGCCTCCTCCTGCTTATCAGAATTGTCACCGTCCATACTGCCGCCTCAACTGGGGTTGCGGCGCACGTGAGCTCTCCTTTGAATCCTCCGATATGTTATCAGGTATGCGACGCAGGTGGCGAAGTGAGCGGAGGCGAGCGCAACGAGGAGGAACGCGGTGTGACGTCATACCAAAGGGCGGTGGTAGAAAGGCGCGGTGCTGCGCAGTGGCGGCACGCCTGTGGCTCGGTGCTACCAGTGGCGCATGCGCAGTAGTGACTAGGGAGCGAGAGAGAGAGAAATATCCGCAGCGAAGCGCACGTTGTGACGACATGTGCTTCCTCAGAACACCGCCACGGCGAAATCGTAAGTTCGCGGCCAGGAAAGCTCTCGCTTTAAATTCACTGCATATAACGCGTCAAACAAGGCAAAAAACATGTTGCCCAATCACAGATTCGCAGAATCCTAGATCCCACCCCCATTCCATCCACTCCCCTCGATGTATAGTGCGCGACGGAAGGCGGCGCACTTGCTCCCTGCTTTTCTCCTTTGCGCACTCAAGACTGAGCCACCATCGTCGGCTCATCCATTCTACCCCTCCCCCTACTCTTTCACTCGCACCTACAGCATGCGGCGCGCAGTCACGACGTTATCGCCCTTAGACTTCATACGAAACATGAGGGCGACAGCAGGAATGCGCCTGGAGTGTTTATATAATTGCTATCGCAATAATATAAATAATAGTATCCGGCAACTGAAGCGTGCCGTGGCCGATTACTTTCCGCAAAAGAAGAAGTAACAAGTTGTCACCATGCGACAATTCGCTGCGCCGCAACAATGTACTTTTTTTTCTTTTGTGGGGCGGGGGCACCGAAATGAAAAAAAAAAGTGGAAAGGAGAGTATGTTGGCCACAATCCAATGTGTACTTTGGGCATTTAATTTGGCTACCGAATAAATATCGAAGAAAACATGAGACGCTTGGTCCACCTAGAGCCATACGCATACTGCTCGGTATCCTACACCAGCGAGACAAGACTTTCCGGGGAGGTTTCACTCAAGCGAACGCAGTGCAATCTGTCGAGTCTTCACAGTGATGGCGGTGGGCGACCATTTTTTCTTTTTCTCATCTGCTAGCCAGAAGGCGTTCAAAACTGTGCCAGGTTAAAATCCACTCGGCCAGAGAAAACCAAACGCGCACCGAAGTGCATCGCGCGGTGGTCAAGGCAACAGGAGAAAAACGCAGGCGCTCTGGCTGGCTCTGGCCGCCCGCGGATAGGGTAGCGAGTATAAAAAAAGTTAAGAGGCTGAATGTGTCCTCACGAATAAAAGTCAAAGCAGAAAAAATAAATAAGAACCTAGTTACCCTGGCTGGCTTCAGTGTCTTGACATGGATGCTTTCGAGTATGGGAAAAAAAAAATGTTGATATTTTTTTATGTGACATGACGGCACAAATGAACCATCACAACACTTCGTCGCATCCGATCTCGCTGCGTGTTTTGTCAACTAGTGTCAACTGTCTGATAGTGTGTTGATTTGGCTTGTCTCGTTGTATGTTCCGATCTAAGACTTTAGAAAAATCAATGACCTTTGGCGTCAAATGTTTATAACAACATTGAACCCACGAACTTCCGCAATTGAATCTCTGAAGCACATGTTTAGAAATGTCAATGCACGTTTCGCATCAAAGGTTAATAAGAACTTTATGCCCATAAAGTTTCGGAATTGAAATCTATGCGCTCCGTAGATTCCCCAGCCTTGGCGCGATTCCGCGGCGAGCCCGTTCGCCATGAAAACGCCCGTGAAACTTTGTGCTCGGATGGCGCTGCTTGCGTTATGTGACTCTCGGTGCATGGACGTTCCGCGAAATTTAGCCCGAGTTCGCAATATTCGCGGTGAGATGTCTTTTCGAGCGTGAAAAGACATTCTAGACAAAATCCAGAATGATTTCCGGCGCCGGTGGTTGCTTTGGTCGACGGTACATGGACTTCACGAAAAAATTTCCGGGGGGGGGGGTGCGGGGCTGAAGTTCCATAAGCCCCCCCCCCCCCCCCCCCCCCGTGACTGCGCCCCTCGTACGGTGCCACATAGACGACGGGGCTGCTGACGATGGCCTGCACTAAATGAATTAGGCCGGCCTCCCTTATGGCGTAGTGCGTATTGGCAATCCGTTTGATTAGTCTTAGTGTTTGCTTTGTGCTGTTCTTTAGCGCCTTGATGGCATCGCGGTTTCTGCCTTCTGCATGCAACCGGAGTCCAGAGAGTTTGATCTGATCTACGATAGGTGTATTTGGGAGACAAAAGAATAAGACGCACACGGTGCAAGTTATTGGGTCGCGGACCTAGCACGTTACACCATTTATTTTAAACTAAATGGTCACTACGTGACAACGTACAAAGCCATAATTTTCACAGAGACGTGGCTGCTATTTCATGACAGGACTTGTATTTGCTCTTCCTTTAGAAACTTTACACTCTTCTCAAAGGTTGTCAAGCGGTTCCCGAGCTTCTCAACTTTCTTTTTCAAGTCATTAGATACTTCTTAAAGCTGCGCGTATTTTCCTTTGATGACCGCTAACTCTTTGCGAAACACTGCACAAGTTATGCAACAAGAGCGGGAGCTGACGCGTGATCCGGCTTTTTAAGAAATAAATGATGAGATTTCCAAAAGGCCTCCGGCTATATCAATCAAAAGTAAACTTTAGCGACTAAAGAATGTAGGGTAAAAGAAAACAAAGTAAAAAAAAGGGAGAGTAAATCATCGTTTAACTCGGATGTGTCAGCCTACTTGCTGTACAGACGAAAAAGGGATGGGAATTTTATTAGAAATAATAGGTCTCGGAGTGCACCGTTTAAAGACGCGCGCTGAAGCCAGCCACACGCGCATGCTTCTCACGTTTTAGCCAGGGACATAATTTACTTGCGAGAGCAACTGAAGCACACAAGGCTGTTCATGCAGTAGGATTGAGCTCTAACTAAAGTGGGCCTTTAAGATATATTCGATTTTTTTATTTATAGTGTATTGTGGGCCCTGAACTGGCCCAAGCGATAGGCAAAAGAAAAAAAAATAAGAAGAAAGCTCAGCTAAAGAACCATCCGCTGCGGAACCCTGAAAAGGTACCACGTAATGCTAATGCGCCTCTCTAGCATTTACCGCAATATCGCCAATGAATTTTAGTTCACATTTCCTCTTTATTTTATTAACGTTTGTTTAGTGAGCATATGCCTCAAGTCTGCGTCACGTGTATGTGGTGGCCACACTTGTACGTAAGCAATTATATGTAAAAAATTACGTGTAATCCATTAGAATCTTTGGTAATGTTGTAAATTAACGATTACCTTGTTCACTCGGTAGCACTCACTGCTATTCAATTACCTATACAGGTAAATATTTACATGTGACCAACTACATTTTTGACAAAAATCTCTTATAACAGGCAACATGGTTTTGAGTACCGAACTTTGGCGGGGACTACGATCTCCATGGGGATGAAAACACGTGCATGGGCTATCGCCTTCCCACCATCACACACTCAGCGTAGTACACAAGCTACGCCTCGAACACCTGAACATGGCAGGCTTGCAGATTTGCACAAATCTCTAGGAAGTTCAACCCCTCCGCTTTTCTCTTACAGTAAATTTCTCTCTCCCTGTGATGGAAGCGCTTTAAGGTACCATTCAAAGGGGCTAATAGCTGCTGCTTAATTCTTATTCGCTTATTGCAGTCTGTATTTCTCTGTTAAGCACAGAAATTCTCGGCCATTTGTTTCTATCCGTTTTATACACGTATACTAGAGGTGATTCACATACTCCCGATTTTGCGATTGTAAGACTCAAACAGCATTACAAGGGCTCAATAAAATGCAGCTTTGTATTGAATTACATCACGCATTTGACTGTCTTTTGAAGAAGTATGAACGTTTGCTGGCGTCTGATACGATTAGTCGTTTAAGTCTAGATGGCTAACGAGTGAATGGCACCGGGTGGAGGTCCACGAGACCTTATCGGACAACTTGAAACAGTGCTTCTAGGGCTCGACGGCGATGAGCATTTCGCAATTGAGGCCTGTGAATCACCTATAGACGATTTGTCACTTTCACTGGCCTGATTTGGAGCACCTTTCACAAACCCCAGCCACAATGTAGCGCTGCGATTCACGGAGGACCGATACTTGAACACCGCAGCAGTGAGTAACCATGCACCATTATGTGAGCGAAGTGTTCGCATGTTACAATAGAGCACTTCTCTCCAGTGCACTTATCAAGTTGTTTTCAGTGCTGCTGCGTGACGTCTTCACAAGAAAACGCGAGGAAATTACGAAAGAAAATTTCCAGACACAGACATTAGCGTAGATAAACGACGTATGAAGGACCGAAAGATTCAGGACAGCTCGTTCTACTTATATATTTTGCAATGTTAAGACAAGTAGATCGGAAAGTAAACTTAAAGTACTCGATTACTTTTTTGGCGATTGCTCACTTTCTTTCGTGGGGCAGTAATTGGTAACAGTGATGGATTAAAATTTTTAATGAAGTAATTGCAATTGCAATCGGTAACTTTTTTCTGGAATGTGTACAATTCTCTTGGCGGCCGAAACTTCAAGGCATGTCGAAGAGCAATTGTTGTGTGTTGGGGCGGTCAAATACCTACAAAAACTCATCGGTGACACAGTTCTATTCATTCCGCGCGAGGCCCCATGTGCGGGAGCCATGGGAGGAAGGTATCACGGCCGTTCTGCGAGAAACTTCATGTTCATTCAGTCATCTCGGTATTTGTTGCACTCGATAATGATTGCGCGGGTAAGAGACGAAGTTGACCATGACCTACACATGTATCGATATAGTTTGACCAGAGTGCTTCTAAAGTTTTGAATGCCGCCTACCATTAGCCGTTCTTTTGCCGTGTTGCTCTGTTTGCCGAGTGTACAACTGTACGAGTGCACCGTGTTCTGTGTTAAAGATGCTAAGCCTTGCAAGAACTGATTTTGTTGGTTATTTGCGACACACTATATCGTTAAACGAGATGTCACGGAGTTCACGTTTTCGGATCTATTTTATGTGGGGTTTCACGAATGTTTCGCGAACTATCGCTAGCTGCTTCACGCTGTAATTTCGCTGGCTTTCTGAATGTTCGAGGTTTGGCCTCGATTCTATTAAAGAGTGTTTAAATTATGCCGTGTTGTAAAAAGAATGGTTGCTAGGGAAACGCTTCTTTAAGAACTGAATTTTTTTCGCCCAAGGACACGTTCGATATTGCGGTTGCTTGAAAAATGCGTTAGAATGTAGGTAGCTAGCTCTGGGTGAGGATTGCTGTTAGCGCCTGCAAGTGGTATTGCTGTTCTATTTTGGGCGAGAAATTTTCGTCGTGCTTGCGAAGTCATTATAGCTTGCTGTCGTCTGAGCGGATTTCCCACGCAGAGTGCTTTATTTCACAGATGAGTGACTCTTGTGTGTGCATTTTGTATTCCCTCATAGGCGTGTATTCTTGCATACGACGCAAAGCACTAATCACGGCCTTGCCGCCAGCAACGATCTACCTTGGCGCCGCTTTTAAATATATAATGCAACATCTTTTTGTGTTCCGTAAAATTCGAAAAAAAGTGCGAAAGTTTGGTAAGGCTTGAAGAGAAGAGAGGACGAAAAGAGGAAAGGCAGGGAGGCCTACCAGACGAGCGTCCGGTTTTTTACCTTACACTTAGGGTAAGGAAAGGGGAATACAAAGAGGGAGATTCTGAGCATTGAGTGCGCGTGGGATGATGCACAAGGACACCATAAGCGGTCTCTTAAACCGGTGCACATCGAGTAGTGTATACTAGTGCACGAATCGGTTTTTGTGCCAGTGTCAGGTGTGGCCACGGTCCGAGTAGCTTTGACTCAGAGAACGGTCTCGAGCTCAATCGGTTTAATTTTGTCCTGAGGGAGAAGCATTTTACGTCGTAGCGAGGACAGATAGGATAGGACAGGATAGGTTCTTTTGACAGAAAGGTTGAAAGGTAGAATGCGTGGTCTCTATAAACAGCTGCAATTCGCCGACGTACGCAACGGGATTGCATCAGTGGTGCAGCGCTAACTCGACCTTTTATTCACCCATACTTTTGGTGACTTCGTCGGCGAGGGTACGTTTTCTTTTTAACAATTGCACAATTGCTCTTTTTTAGGCGAATTTGGCGGCGCTTATGCTGTGATGTCACGTGTAATCAGTGGTAACAAAAGCACTCCATTGCGTGCTGGCATCGCGCCATGCGAAGTTGCTTGAACTATAATGTGCACCAACGACGTGTGCTTATATTGAGGCAATGAAACAGTATTGCGGCAAGGGGAGAATTGTAAAAAGAAAGAATGGATACATCGCATTAGTCAACAAAACAAAGCGGCAAGGTAGCACCAACTCTACTTCCTATAACTGGGCTCTGTAACCCTCGTTTACGGGACACAACTGGCATGTATGCCGACTAAGTTGTGCTAAACTCCGGTGACATCGAGTATATATATGTCCGCTCTTATAGAGGTTCGAGCCGTTCCTGCAGCTGTCAACGCGGAAGTAGCGGCTTGGCACCCAGACCGAGAGGAAATCGCAGCCGCAACCTTCCTTGCTGCAAAGAGCTGTTGTCTGCTACTCAGTGGCAAATCGGCCATCAGTGGCAAATCTCTAGGTGCAGCGATAAATAGACTCCTTAAGCTGTGGGATTTTCACCCGTGCTCTTGAGACAAAGGAACGACAACACAGTATTGAAAACAATCGCCAGGCCATTTATTGCACCTTTCATAGACTAATGCCTGCTAGTCGAGTTGCTATCCACAAAACATGCCGATGGACGTGCGACAAATCGCGGAAGTCCGACTCACCGCGACCGGATAACAAGCGAATATGTTCGCTCCATGCTAAACACCAACGCCTGGTCGTTCGAGCGTACGGACACGGGAATGGTTGGCACGTTCGAACGATCGTGTTCGTTCATTCCGGGGTAGGCTTCGCGAGACGGTCTCGCAGAAGCATGGATTGGCGCACGCGCAGATAGCGCCGCTTGGCTTACCCGAGCCAAAGACGAACAGCCTTGTCCTTTTTGCGCCCAAGTAACCTCGCCGTTAGGTGGCGTTAGCAAAGCTACTCTCGTGCCCTCTCTCGTACTACCCTACAAGCAAACCGACCGCTGCAGTAAAGCCACGCGGCGGGACCGGATTGCAGGAGAAGGGAGCTATGCTAGAAAACAACATATCAGGGGACGCGTGAGAGTCGCGCATCCCCATATCCCCCCAACCCTAAATCACTGCATATTCCGGCGAAACATGTCACACGGTCTATCATCAACGCGTTCTTCGCGAACGAGGTAGTACATGCAACAGTGGCCGCGCCGAGGAAATCCACGAGGTTTACCCCGACGTATACGCTACGACGCTTGCGGGCAGACCTCCACACTAGCGCACATGCTCTGGGAGTGCGAGTCGACATACCCTAAGTTCATGAAGGAGGACTGGGACTCGCTTCTGTGTAACTCCGCTCTGGACAAGCAAATCCTGGCTGTCCGGCGTGCCCGCGACCGGGCCGGTGGGCTAGACCTGCCGATCCCGACATGGGACTAGCCGGGTGCGCCGCGAGTTCGCGTCCTCGCCGGACTTGCAATAAAGTTTCTTCACACACTAGCTCATTCAATGTCCACATGCTGTTCTCTACATGCCAGCCGAGATTGTCCTTGGGTGCACCGCTGGCGTCCGCTGGTCACAACAGCAGCTCTGCAGATTCGACGGCACGATTCCAGGCCAGGACTCCGGAAAGGGCGACGCAGTAGTCGGTACGAGCAAGCGTCGCTCGTGCCGACACGCCCTGCTGACGAGAGCCGCAGTAGCTGTTGCTGACCGCCGGCTCTTTTCTCTGCCGCCTAGGCTTGCGAACTGCATACAGGCGGGCGCCGAAGTCGCTGCGCCGAACTGGCCACAGCATCACCATTTCCCGGGGTGGTTCGATCGTAGTCCGGGGGGCAGCAGCGCAAGTGATGTGCAGGTGACAGCAAACCAGGGGCGACTGCACTCACGCTGCGTACACTCAACGCACTCGGCAAACACTAAACTAGTGCAAGAGAGACGAATTCTGCATGCGCATCGCCCAAGTGGTACGATATTCAATTCGGCTAGCAAAAGATCGGGCGGCTACTCAGATGTTAATTTCACGCCCACGAAACTTGCTTCCTTGAGTCGGACGAGTAATTTCAGATCGTGCGAGGCTAATTAGAATGAGGGAAGCAAAGTGCAACACCTCAACGCCATGGTCTACCCGGTTGTGTCCCTCCACATGTGACAGGCAGCTTCGTAAAACCTTAGGGCTAAAGCGTCGCTACCCTGACAACAACCAGCATCCAAAAGACAACACCCAAAATGGGCACAAAACAGGCAGCCGCGAGGAGACGTCAGCCATGTTAGGTAGTCCTACCTAGCTCAGTGCACACAGCATCCGAGTTGACGGCGCCCACCGTCCCAGACGGCGTCGGAGCGCCCGGGGCCAGGCCGCAATACCAGTCAGCCCATAGCCGCACCCGTGGCCCACAGTCATACGGCTCCTAGAGCCACGACTTCATCAGTGTCAAAGAGATAGAATCTATATACATAAGAAATTCGGACCACCCACGAGGCTTCCGTACTCACTCATTTCAGGCTTGCCAATGCCCCGCGGTTTCTAAGCCTCGCTCTCCCAGGATGTAGACCACGTGGTTCTCGTACCCACGAATGTCGTTAGAAATCATTTGCGAAAAGGCTTAGCATGTTGAAAAGTTCAAACACACCCGAGCCACCGTCACCTCGCTCAAGAAAACACGCCGCCGACGCTAGATCCAAATCCACGCTAGCCCTACGCTCCGGTTCAAACAATGGCCTCGAACGAAGCAAAACTGTTAAAACTATCGTTCGATACCCCGGGCCCCGATACGATACCCCGATACCCCGGCTATAATTTTTCAAGTCTTTGGCGTCCCCTTTCTTATGGATTAGGATTATGTTAGCGTTTTTCCAAGATTCCGGTACGCTCGAAGTCACGAGGCATTGCGTATACAGGGTGGCCAGTTTCTCTAGAATAATCTGCCCACCATCCTTCAACAAATATGCTGTTACGTGATCATCCCCTATATATATATATATATACACCTTTGTTGTAGGTTCGAAACTCACCACCGCGAACGTTTTTCCTTTCGAATTTATGTTCTTTTATACACGAATATCTTCAAAGCGATCCGTCTCAGGTGACGTACGTGCGGATGGCTTTCCTCGTTGGGTAGGCATAAAAATGCTTTCACATTTAAGAGAGGACGGGTTTCTCGTCTGAGAGTCAGAGTAGCGCTGGAGCAATGCGTAAGCTGCACGGGGGAGGACAAGGAATGCTCACTACAGCGCCAGAAGTCAGAGGAGGAGAGGCCGCCCCTTATGCTCTCGCGCGAAAGCTAGTTAACCGAGTTGCAAGGCGCTTTCGCCGCCGAACGCGAAGTGTCTCTCTTTTTTCTTTGCAAGTGCAAGTGCTTTATTTTCATCACATAATCACGATTATACAGATATGTGGACCTATAGAGAAGGCTAGTTTGCGGTCCAGTGACAAATTATACAAGACAGGTCAGGCGCAGATTCTAGCAGCAGAGTATACCGGAACACTTCATGCGTTATACAGACAAGAAACATTCTCAAAACAGGCCTAAATAATCAATTCAAGTAAGTTAGAGATTCTGGTTAACAAGAAAAAAACAATTTGCTACACTGCTGGAAATTACGTGTGGTTTTAACTACCTGGGGTAAAATATTCCAGATTTTTGTGCCACTGAATTCAATTAACCTTTCGCCGTATACATTGTAACACTTTGGTAAGTTGAGGTTACCTTTTAAAGCATGTCTGCGAGTTGGAAAAGGAAGGACGTTTCGAGGAATAGCAAAGTTAGTGCATAAAACATTATTAACTGGAATTGAGATATTGTGATTACATAGTGCATTAACGGATAACACATGTTGCGTTTAGATAATATCATTAAGTGTATCACTGGTATAATTTGAAGCGCTAATTATTTTCAGGGCCCTTTTCTGCAGTTTTTTGTTAAGGTTGTAAGCATGTCATGTAAGTCACGCCCCATGATTCTAAACAATAACTAATATGGCTATGACAAAACGCATAGTAACGGGATTTGAGTACTTCACGAGGGAAATATCGCTTTGCTTTAATTAGGGAGTAAAAGACGTATGCGACCTTCTTGCATAGAGGCTGTCTTGCACACAGGCTGTATTGCACACAGGCTGTATTGCACACAGGCTGTATTGCACACAGGCTGTCGCGCGAGAGCTCTGTGGCCTTCAACGTTTTAGATACTATGATCGACGGTGGCACGGTGTGGCATTTCTCTGTCCGGGCTGGCGGTCGCGGCGTGTGTTCGTTGACGTAGTCTTTTGCGCGATTTTTGTCGAGGTGCGTCATTTCCTCCTGCCAGCTCAACCCAGCTTCGTTTAAACCGACTCCCACAGTGCGCGGCATCTGGACGGTTTCAATAGAAGATGTTGGAGACGCATGTGACCTCCCTTGAATACCATCGCTTTACGGCACTGCCTAATACTTGTACTGAGATGTTGCTTCCGGCGTCCGTGTGTTGAAAACTTTGCTGCTTACGTATGCTCCGACTGGAAACGCAGCGCCACAATCTCAGTGACACTGGAAACGCGCGCTGGCCGCCACATATGATGGGGCGTATGGATGCCATAACAGAACAACGAGAACCACAAAGCACTTGAATGTCAAAAGAAAGCACGAAAAAATTATCCCACATGTGATTAACAGCAGGTTGGATTGTGAAGCAGGGACTGCTTTGGCATAGGGCGCCCGAAGACCTATTATGTCTGCCGCCAGTGCATGGTAGACATAAGACGTAAGACGGTAGACATTCTGGCACACCGTGAAATATATTTCACGGTGTGCCAGAATCTGTTTCGATGAACTTTGCTAGTCAGTTTTGACTTTTCGATGAATAAATGGCAATAAGGAATCGTACATCGATACGCTTAGACTGAAGTGTCAGAGCACATATTTTTCAGTATTAACTAAAGTGCAGTTTCCATCACCCTCAGCCACTCTTCTCGGAAGTTTTATTTTTATCCGTTTTGGAAAAAGAATAGTCAAATGTGCGTCTATACAACCCACGACGTGTTTTTTAAACATTTTATTCGCAAGACATTCTTTTTACCGGCGAAAATGAAAGATATTCAAGCTTCTTTTTGTGATGAAAGCCCGAGAAAAATCTTACTAGGCTGTTTTATTGCGAAGCAAGAGCGCTTCCAAATAAAATTATATATATTTTCTCTGTCGCAGGATCAAGAGATAATTTTTTAATAATTTCTCCTATGGAAGCTCACGAATTTCCTTTGAGCGCAAATTTAAGCAAAGCTTACGTGACAAAAAAATTGCACATCCACCGCTCATGTTGGAACCTATGCGAAAGGAAGCGTGGCCTTTATGCAGGTAAAATACTGCGCTTCCGTTGCTTCGTATAACTGTAGTCTCTTTGCAGTACTTACTTGTCTAAAACCCACACGATAAGGAAGCAACATGTTCGGCTCGCATAAACGAGCCCAGTCACTTCTCTGTATACGCCTTTCTGAGGTTGATCAATATAGTTATTATTATGCACTTTTAATTATTCAATATTAGTATTACAATATCATTATATTATTATTCATCTGATGCGTCGTTAATTTCAAAATTAAATATGTGTATCTCCACCAATAGAACTTATTTAATGAAAGAGCATAGTCCCCGGAGTGTTAAGACCCATTCAAGTCGGTTTCGTAAGGAAAGAAAAACCAAATTTAGGCCGTTGGCTTGTAGCTTTTGAATAATAAAGCGCGCTATAGAGGCATATTTTCCAAGCAACTTTTTTAACTTCGAAGCCGCTAAAATGTAGCCAATTCTTCTGCCGCGTCGCTAAAAAAAGTTACCGGTAGCTAAATTGATAATGTCGCTAAACAGACAATAAATTCGGTTAATATAGCCACAAGATCGCGAAAATCGCAAAACTGGGCAAGATCCCACCGGCCACCGCAGCTTTTTCATTTCAAGTCCGGCCTCTCTGGAATTTGGATTGTAACTCTGAAAGTTCGCATAAGCCCATCCTTTTATTTTCAACTCCTGAGATAACACGAGGAACTCACCACTAAACGCTAAAACGTACAGAGAAAGTTCAATGACATTCATCTTCTCAAGTTACATTCTGTGTTTGACGCTATTAGAACCTGTACACGGCAACATTCAATGTTTCCAGAGCATCCCACTGCCTGTGGCATTGCGCAAGGACGATTCAACGTTCGAGACCAGCCACTGTGTCCGCATCTGATGGGTAATTATGGGCAAAAACCAATTTCTGAGAGGCTCAGGCAGTCTGAGACCTATAAATATTCCCAATTTTTACGTGAAATTAAAATGCCTATAGTGGGGTGCAACTTTAGAAAAAAGGGGAGGCCCCGCCCAGATGACTTACGCGCGGCAGCCGATTGCCTCCGCGGCTGGAATAGTCCCGCTCAAAAAATCGTGCTTCTGAAACGCGCAATTCTCGGTATAAGTAAAGACTTTTGTATTTTGATGACTGGTTTAGTAGAGCTCTCATGTGCTATACATGAGAGCTCTACTAAACCAGTGATCAAAACGTGCCAGTCATCGAAACGTGCCAGGATCACTAGAGTAAAATAACCCCGTGCCTTCTACAACGCTGCGCGTCGTCTGCTCTTTAGCTTCATTGCAAGTGACAAAGGTAGAAAGAGCAGCTCTGCAAGGGTTTTGCGCTAATGTATATGTACACAGCACATTTACTACTCGTTTCCCGAGCTTAAAATTAATCGCTTGCTATTGAACAAGCACTTAAAAAAAAACTAAAACACACTTACGAAACCATTACAAACCTGGGGAGAGTAGACGATCGAGGCAGGAAAGGTACAGAAATGCTTCATTTATCGTTTTAAATAGCATAAAATTTATATCTTTTGGTTTTGTGTTTTCACAAATTTTTTCCCCGTTTTCCTTTTTTTTTCTTGTAAGCCTGAAATCTCGCCCCTTCGCACGAGGCATTCCATGCGAGTTTTCTGCCATGAAGCCTTGAGAGGTGACATACGAATGCGATCCCTTGTTGCCGAAAGAGCCTTGTGTCACCTCGATGTCCACACCACCAAGGAGCCTCGACAAGAAGAATAAGAGCGGCCACATCCTGAATAGTAATTCACGCAGCATGATCCTCCACTGGTACATGTATTGGCGTAACAGGGAGCCTGAACACGGCGTGGAGGATACGACCAAGTTTGTCGCCGAGATGCTCGGCGCCAGCGAAAGCACAGTGTTCAACGTGAGGAGGGAGGTCAAAACGTCGTATATTTCGGGTGTCAAAATGTCGGCGCCTTAGCGAAAGCGTCGAGAAAATGCGGAGAAAAGAAGACGCAGCACGAAGTATGACAGCTTCAAGTTGTGCGCACTGAGGTCATGTGCGCACGATTTCTTTCGCCGCAACGAGGTACCAACAGTCGAGAAGATAACTAACGAGTTCTCGAAGCGTATGGATCTCCCATCGCTGAAGTGGTGTACTGTGCGTCGCCTGCTTGTCGACATCGGATTCATGCGCGGGAAGAGGAGCCGCGATTCGCTGCTTATCGACGGGGATGACATCGCTGAATGGCGGAATCGCTACCTTCGTGACTTCAACGGAGCGCATGTTAGCTTTGGGAGTGCACAATACTTTCGACGAACTGAGGCGATGAACTGACGAACTCTGTCGCACCCTGATGCGACAGAGGGAGCGCCTCAGCTTCACAAAAACTGGTAGGGCAATATTGGCTAGACTCAATATACCAGCATACCCCATTTATCTCACAGAGCAGGCCGTACCTCTCCCTCCTTCGATGAGATCCAAAATTACAGTAGCCCCAATTCCAAAGAATATGCGTCCCGACTACAACAAAGAAAGGCGCAAAGCACGCGCACAACACATTCAATCAGCGTACTCTAATAACCATAGGTACAGCACGTACTACACGGACGCAGCTGTGTATGCAGAGGTGACCGGGCAGCGCTACCAAAGGAGGTACGCCCTGGCAGTCGTGAACGCGATCAGCCAACAGCAAATTACCACGTCGGCCACGCTGGGATCCCCCACCTCGGCTGAAATATTAGCATTGGCGATCGCACTCACTCACGCGGAGCGTTCGCAAAGGGCCTCGGTCGTGGTCATGGACTCCCAGGAGACATGTCGCATGTTTCTCAAGGGGCACGTGACTGCGGCTAGCCTCGCGATAATCCCCAAATCCTTCAACCACCATCATCGCCTACTCTGGTGCCCGGGCCACGCTGGGTACAGGGGAACGAAAAGGCTAACGCGTTAGCTCGAGGCTTCACTAACCGAGCGACGGCGTCCTCTTCTAACCCCAATCACCTCACTATCCCTCACAAAATTCCACCAATTTAAATGCCAAAGACATCCTTGCTCATCAGCGCGGAGTCCGCAGAAAGTACCCGCCGCCTCACCCACAACTTAGAGGGGAAGAAGCCGCCGATTGGCGTAAAATACAGACCAGGGTATTCACCCATTTAAAATTGCTAAACGCCATGTATCCCACTCGTTATAGGGCCAACTGTCGTTGGTGAGGTGGCATACCTACCCTAATACATATAACTTGGGACTGCACTAAGCTCCCTCATAGGCCAAATACCAGTAACACAATGGAGCAGTGGGAGGTACAGCTCGCCCGCTCCGACCTGGCAGGACAAAAGTCCTTAATTAGCCAGGTCGGGCAGGCGGCAGAGGCTGACCACCCCTCCTTCAAATCTTTTCCATCGCAATAAAGTTTCTATCTAAAGTTTCTACCGTGACGTGGAGCGCTACCGGGCAGAAGGCTGAAATATCTTTTTCCTGGACGAGACATGGATGATGGCGGGACACACTCGATAGATTTTAAGGACAGACACCGTGTTGCTGAAGCGCAGACGCCTTTACGGTCGTACAAATGGCCTGTCGACGGTTCTGAAACAACCGTCTGGAAAAGGCCAGCGCCTGATTGTGACGCAGATCGGCACACAAGGATGGCTTCGTCGACGGCTGCTTGGATGTATTCCGAGGCGAAAAGACATGCGACTACCACTAAGAAATGAACGGAAATCGCTTCGAGGGATGGTTTAATGACGTTCTGTTGCCAGCTGGTAGCGTCATTGTTTAGGACAACGCACCTTGCCATACCCGGCGAGAAGAGAAAATGCCGACGACAGCTTGGAAGAAGGAAAAAATACAGGAGTGGCTCAAAAGCAAAAGCATCATCTACAGCGAAAAGGTGGGGAAAAATCAGCTGCTCGACTTGGTAGCATCTGTAATGTGACGCTTTCTGAGCTACATCGTAGACAGTGCAGCTCATAGGGCCGGTTGCACTGTACTCAGGCACCCATCGTGCCGCTGCAAATTTAATCCTATCAAGCTCGTGTGGGCAAATGTTAAATATGGCATTGCTGCGGACAACAGAGACTTCAAGTTGTCCATGGTCGAATATGTCTTCAGGAAAAAAATCAAGCATGTAACGGCGGAAGATTGCAGGAAGAACATTCACCACGTGATGGACTTGGAGGCTCGACACGTCTGGGAGTGACCACATCCAACCTATCATCATCCAAGTGAGTGAAGATGACACTGAAGAAAGCTACTTTGACTGCGAGCTGTCCGGCATTGAGCCACTCGACGAAGCATAACAGCTTCTTATCAACGAAAGAATTTTGCCAGTGGGTTCGCAGCAGTCAACCATTCTCCCGTGACCTCTCAAATACGTAACCAGTTCATTTGGTGACATATTCCTTTTAATGGAAGCTCGATTCTGAAAAAGCAACGCCCTGCACAGATCAGTCTCAATTTAAGTACTGGCATGGAAACGTGCTTAAATGTTGGAAAATCTGAATGCAAATACAGTTATTAGCCCTGAATAACTATGCAGGGCCCAAAATCCTCATTCGGGCAGCCACTGTCCAGCTTGACACGAAAAAGCAGTAGTCAATGCGAAATTGACAGCCACTCTCAGCAGCACCCACGCCAAAGCACATTCATGCGGTTGCATTGTTTATTTTGGTTATCTGGCTCTGGCAAGTAATGCGGATAAGAGAATGGTTATGAACATCATTAGCTTAGTGAGGCCCAACGTGCTTGCTAGGGCAGCCATTCTCGAGTTGACGGGCCCTATGGTGAAGTAGCAGCAGCCGAGGCGAAATTGGTCGACAATGTTGGCAGCCTGCATGTCGAAAGGAAAACAATAGCAGTCGTGTTGGAGCCATCGTCAAGGTTTACATGCCCCTAAAGGCCAATACATGCAGCCAAGCAATAACAAAAACACAGCGTTGGCTCGGTTTACTCCACCGCACAGTCATTGTTAATTTCATCAAGCCACTTGAACAAATAAGAGCAATGCAGAGTGACATGCCCTTGTTAGGTGGCCTGCTTCCAGGTTGTTGTGCTGCCCTTACTGTTCTTTCCAGCCTGTTGAGATGAACAATGCCAATGTGATCAGAAGGCCCAAAATTCTTTATTGGGCAGCCACCATCGAGCATGATGGGCCCTGTAATGAAATAGCAGTAGTCGAGGGCACGCTTGAAAGGCACCATTAGTTGTCTGCACTTCAAAGCGCAGTCATGTCGTAGCCATTGTTGGTGGAAATGCGGTAATCAACGCGAAATTGACAGCCACTGTTGGCGGCTTGCATGCCAAAGCATAATTATTCGGTTGCATTGTTTACTTTGGTAATCTGGCCCAGGCAAATAATGCGAATAAGAGAACAATTATCAAAGATCATTAGCTTAGTGAAGCCCAGAAAACTCATTCGGGCGGCTATTAATAGCAGCAGTCGAGGGCCTGCTTGAAAGGGACCGTTTGCAGTGTGCCTTCAAATCGCAGTCATGCCGTAGCCATTGCTTTATTTGTTTATCTGACTGGGCAAGTAACACGAATGTAAGCCCAATTATTCACCATAAATAGCTCTGCTAGCATTGAGTGTACTAAAAAATGCTGAGTAAAGTTGAATGTGTCCTATTGCGGCAATATTTTAATTCACAAGCCGTCGGCATAGCGACGGCCAGATTCAGACAATGACATTGGTGAAGTAGTAATTGGTGAAAGTTGCAAAAGCTCTCAGTGCACTGCTTTGCTGGGCTCCATTCACTGAAAAATGTCTTTGTAACGATGAAACCATCAGACAGGAAATGACGCCCCATTGCACAATGCTATTCGTGTTGAAAATTTGTACCGGCATATGTGAAGGGCAGCGAAACCGTCTGGTTACTAATATTGGAAGCGTGAAAAATGCAACAACATAGCAAGGTGCTGTTTCATAATACATATACCCTTTCATATGCACCCTTTCATATGCCCTTTCATATGCACTTCTGGCAAGGTGCCGCCTGCACTGATGCATAAACATGAACAGAGTTAAGAGGCAAAGTTACTCTGCAACCCACATGACACTTAAGAAAATGCATCTGTAAACCTTTCTGTTTTCATAGGTGATCACAATTTGTTTTGTGCAAGTTGGTTAATCACATTGCGGCAGCAACGCAAGAAGAAAGGACAGAAATCACAGAGAGTAGGCAGATAGAGAAGACGAGGTGGACCAGTGAGAAAGCCTTTAACGAGATGGAAGAGGCCAGCCCTGCAGTTTACAGAAATTGGTGCTTTGAATGAAATGGGTTAATGAATATGTGTAAAAAGACTTTGCTGAAAGAAAACGAGCAAAAACAAATGCTAATATAAAACAAAAGGACAGAAATAAGAGTAAGCGCAAACACGTGTGGAAGCAGGCACACATTCACACACAAATGCGAAAACTAAGAAAATCTGAAATGTAAAGAAATATGGGAAATAAAATTAGACAAACGCAAGAAAACACACACACACATTTACAAACAGGCGTGCGTAGAGGTATTAGGAGCGGGTTGACAAGCTACTGTGCCTACCTTCTCGTAGGCTTTTCCTTTTTTTTTTTACCGTTCTCTTAACACTGACTTAGAAATCTTTAATTGCAACATATAACGAAAATCGAAAACCTGCGTGGAGCTATGTTGTGGGAAAGCATATCGAGCGCTGGCAGCACGCCTTATGCGTGATTGTGTCACAGCGCGCATTCTACAGGTTGGGCGTGCAGTGAGCACTGGCAGACAGCAATCAATCGACGGTGCTACACAACGCTTGAACAACGCCGCTAGACGCTCGGCTACCTCACTGCTGAGAACGATCGTTCACGGTAACTTGACGGCAACAAATCTTTGCGTTGGAGGCTTATTTTGCAAATATTTTCTGTTGAGACATTCGCAGGTTGGTTTCATACGCGCACGCTTTTCTTATTTCCCTTGAGAATGGTTTTGTTCCAACACTTACCCCGTCCGAACAAAAACGCTGCGACACAGTACACGAACACATCCGCCGCTAACAGTAGGTACTAGACTATGGCAAACTTTCCTCGTCGTAACTTTACTCGGGAGCGAAATAAAACAACATAGAACAAACACGCAGGATGCGTGTTTGTAGCGGTGCGGGATCCTGTTTTCAGGCAAAGCGTAGCGCAGCGTCAGCGATGCTCACTGCAATATTTCTTCGCCGGATCACGGCTCACAATAAACGCACGCGGCACAAATGGTACATCGTAAGCTCGCAGTAATATTTCCGGCATGATAGACCATCACAAGCAGTTCGGGAATTCACTCTGACGAGGGGCTAACGCACACAGCTGATGCGACTTCGCCCAGTTCGAAGCCCGGCGGCCATCTTCTGCGTCGGCGGGGTCACCGGCCGTCCGGCTCACGACGTCAGTCCAGGGTGCGCGCCCATTGGTAAATGCTCGTGTGAATCCGCTTCGGAGGAGTAAACGCCCCCTTTTTTCTAATGTTGTACCCGACTATAGAAATTGTTTACTTATCCACGACACACCCTTGCTTTGAGTGCCTAACTCTTTCTATGCCTGCCCAACTAGAAATTTGTCCGTCCGTCACAAAAGACAAACGAAATGGCTCATGTCCCCCTAAACAATGGCTGATACCCCCTTAAGTAAGCAAAAATGCAATGCCTCATGCTCACGTAATGGAGAGGCTACAAGCGCTCAGCGAAGTGAACCGTGCATGCATTCACTGTAATCACCCATACAGCACACAGAACAGCATACGTTTCAAAAAGGAACAAGCTCAAAACAAGCATCCCAATCACCAACAAAGCATTCCATACCCCCTCAGCAATTGTATAGTGGCGGTTTTGCAACAGCTTCGCTGGACACATATTGATAAGGACCGATAAGGGTTGATGAAGGTCGGACTATGTTCTATAATGTTGATAACGACCGATGAGGGCTGATAAGGGTTTATGCTGGTCGAATCAGATTTCATAACATTAATAATGAAACTGGGTTGCGTGGAGATGAGCAAGTTGTACAATGCTTACGCATACTTCCCCTCTCAGAGGAGTTTCTCGGTGAATTTGTTAGGAATACAGTGCGCAGCTGTGCGCGATGCAGTTTAACAATGAATAATTACCAACTCGTCCAACTTTCACTTTTATTGTAGTAAATTAACAGGTAATAATAACGGAAAAAGAAAACTGCGTCATAAACAGGACAAGAAAGGGAGGAGAGGACCATGTGCCGTTCAGACCATTTCGTACTTTAACAGGTATTCTTGCTCTTTCTAGAGATGCTGACTTCAATATTAAAAAAAAAAAGAACTAAGCTGGAGAGCCTAGCCTGCCTTACGGCTTGGCACGGTGAGCATTCGCTGCATAAAGTGACAAGTGTCTGTAATTGTTTAGGCTAGACCTTTCATAGAAAAATACCACTGCTGTGTAAACGCCGTATTATTACTAATTAAATACATTGTTAGTGCCACTTGGGTCTGTTACAGGAGTGGGCTTATATACAAGAAAATACAAATCACGATCAACAATAAAATAAGATAGCAATCGGGTGTAAAACGGCAAGAACTCAAAGCATTCATAAGCGGACACATCGAGTCTCCAACATGAGAGACCGACGCGAGCCGCCGACTTTGGTCATCAAAGCAAGCGTTTATACACATCACAAAGCATTCATTCATACATTCATACAAAGAGTACACATCGAGAAAGTAACAACATAATTCAATAACAGACTGAAGATGGTCATCAAGTGTGGGTTGCTGATGTAGCCGTCAGCTCAATGAACTTCTTTAAGGTATCCTGCGAGGTTGTGAATACATCTAGGGCGTTCCATTTTCGTACGGAGGAAGCAAGATAAGTAATATACGTTGTTAACACGAAAGTATTCATTTATCGTAAATTTATGCTTGTGACACGTTACCCTAGAACAGTTGAAACTAATGTAATTAGTAGGATGCATATTGAAGGCATTATGTATTAGTTGATAGTTGATATAATAACTTGACTCTATGAAGTGTTACGCGACTTGATAATGTGTATAGGCCTGCGTGAGAAAGCAGCTCTGTGGGGAATCAGTGCACCGGCTCCTGTCGTAGATAAAGCGAACCGTTTTGCGTTGTACTAATTCGAGCATGCGTATATCTTTTTGCAGATATGGAAACCATGCGATGTCCTCGTATTTTGAGATTGGACCTTATATGCGATGCAAGTTGGTATCTGAAGTTGCAAAACGCAAGGCGTGCTTGAGAAACCATAAACTGTTCATCGAGTTTTTGGTTGTGTCTCGCACTTAGATTTTTCAGCTGAGATTATCAAAGAATGATACCAAGGTATTTTTTTTCAGTTCCTGTTGTAAGAATGCCATCGTCAGAGGAATAGTAGAAGCTAAGATTTTATTTCTTATTTGTGACTGACATCGCTACCGTTTTTTCTAGGTTGATCACCACTTGTCAGGTATAATTACACCATTGTATGACGTTGCTTCAAGCTGTATTTACTCGTTTTTGGTCTTTTTGAGTATTTAGTTTTTGATATAGCACGCAGTCGTCCGCGCAGAGGTATATAGAGCCGCTGCGGCAGCAGACAAGAGCGCTGCCGCTGAATAAGGAGGGAGAGAAGAAAGAGAAAAAAGAAAAGGAGGGAGGTCAATGAGACGCGCGTCCGGTTGGCTGTCCTACACCTGGGTAGAGGGAATTAAAAGGTAAAAAGAAAGAAAGGAAAAAGAAGAAGCACTAAGAGTACCACGTCGTTCAGAGGTGCACATCAACACCACAGTTCCTGGCTGAGGTCCATAGAGGTCAGCTTGTGAGCTTGAGATATTGATTCTTGGTATGGGGCTGCACCGCGACGGAAACCTATGTAGGGTCCACGTAGATATAAGGGAACACTCTGCTGCGATCGCCACACTTTCCACAGTGAAGACCTTGCAGATACAAATGAACGCCTTGCTGTGGTCACCGCATGTCTACTGTGTACTCCGGATATTGAAGAGCTGATGAATTCGGAGTACATTTCAGATAACGACGGTACCCGAAATTCAACCTAGGAACACTCAGTCGTCCCAATACATTAAGAAAAGCGAGGTGTATGGTTGGCGATATCTTTCGCACTTTCCTCTATTTCTTTTATTTGAATATACTGCAGGCCCTTCACGGGCCTGCAGTAAAAAATAAGAAAAAATTATGGTGAAAAGTCAATACACTGAATGCGGTTAATAAACGAGTCGATGTTATTGCAACACACATTATCGTTAGTTAACTTATGCCACTGGGAAATGGCCGACGGAAAAAGGGAATTTTTGTGAACATTAACACGACTTTGGGGAAGATAGATTGTTTTGGAATGAATTAGTCTGGTTGAGCGTTTTGGAGGATCTTGCAGGTAATGAGAACGTGTCATCTGGAAATGACCATGGTATAATTGATAGATGAATTTTAGTCGTGAAATTGCTCTTTGCGAGAGGGATTTTATTTTTGCCCTTGCCAGCAGACCTGAGATACTGGACAGCCTTTTGTAATCCGAATATACAAACCTAATTGCTCATTTTTGTATGCGTTCTACTTTATTTAGAAGGCATTTTTGATGAGGGCTCCAGATTAAACCAGCGTATTCTAGGCATGGTCTTATTAGTGTTTTGTACGCATTTAGTTTGAGGTTTTGGGTGCTGCTAGCAGTTTCCTTTTTGAAAAGGATAGCTTGCCTACGGCTTTTTGATACATGGCCGAGATATGAGGCTCCCAGTTAAGGTTAGGTGTAAGTTTAATACCTAGGTATTTTACCTGGTCGCTTTTATTGATTATTGAGCTTCCGATCAAATATGTAAAGTTACGCGGGAGTTTATTATTTGTGAAAGAAACGTAGTGTGTTTTTTATGTGTTCAGTTTCATGCCCCAAGTGTTGCACCAAAAGTAAATTGCTTGCAGTGAATTGTGGAGTTCTATCTGGTCGTCTGAGTTGTGTACGACTGTGTACACGACACAGTCATCAGCAAACAGGCGCATCTGAATTGAGTTTTTAATGGAAAACTGGATGTCGTTAATGTACATAAAGAACAAGAGGGGTGCCAGAGCCGATCCCTGAGGTATTCCGGAGCAGACATCGAGTGGTTTTGAAAGATGATTATCGATTGCAACGCTCTGTTTACGATTGGTTAGAAAACTGTTGATCCAGGATATTATTTTATTACTAATACGAAAAGCCCATAATTTCGTGAGTAAATTCTGGTGCGGAACTACGTCAAACGCTTTAGAAAAGTCTTATTAGGTACGTTAGCTATGTCATGAGTTAACTCAGCTAGTTGGGTTATAGCTGACAAGCTTGATCTGAAACCGTGTTGTTTATGTAATCAGAAAATTTCTACAATTTCTATAATTTCTATAATTTCGACTAGTAGACTTGGCTGTCAGTACTGGTGACAATGTGTGAACTGGAGGTTCAGTCGCTTCTCGAAGTCGGCGAAGGAGAACCAGTTGGTTGGATAACTGTGATAACTAGTGAGAAGGAAAGCAAAAAAAAAAAGGATTACGCCATCAGTCTGCGAAGAAACAATGACTATCTTAATGCCACTTTTTTAGGTGTGGTTAAATGGTGTGGTTTCTCACCTCTTTTCACTTCTAATAGCACATGCATCACCGCATTCACCGTTACCCCAGACGTAATAAATGTGACACAGTGAAAATGGCCTTTCCGCGGGTTACACGTGTGACACTTCTTAGGTATTATGCAGCATAGGTGTTCCCAGGATACTGTACCGCGCCTTAGCTTACCTAAAGTTTGATTGCTGCTTAATTTGCTTAAATAAAACCATTTTCTGTTATCTTGAAAAACGAGTTTTCTCCTTATGTGTTCAAGTGTGCACCATTTAATCTACTTAATTGACACCGAAACTGATTATTTGGAGTTAACGTGCTCGAGTAATTATTGGAGCCCTTTTAGAACGCGACGTTACGTGATTGTTAGTCTATTTTATGTACTATACACGTAAAGCCCAGAAACGCGATATGAAGGAGCAGTCAAGGGGTCCGAGCAGAGCCCGCAACAAAAGACATCAAAGCCGTAATTATGCTTCTGAAGAAGAGGACTCTATAAAAAAAAATACATGTGCAGCTTGCACTAGTAGCTGGAGTCAACAGCGGAGCTTGTGATCACCTAGCTTTTACGTGGCTTGCCTAAGTTGTTTGTAGGTTTTGCGAGGTTATGCTAGGTTTTGCTAAGTTGTTGGTAGGCTTGGCTAAGTGCTTTCTAGGTTTTGCGAGGCTGATGTAGGCTTGGGGGGGGGCTATGTTATAAGCCGATTGCAGGTTACTCGTTTTCAATGTACATGAATCCGGATGTGGTCTGGTGAAACCTGATATTCTAGAAAAGAAATAATTAAAATAATTAACTATACTGTGACCATCAGATGAAAAGTGGGAAAGAAAGCAGTTATCGTTACGTAGTTTTCTTTACCAGCACCTCTGAGGTCATTTATTAGGGACCAGGTTTTACGGCTATCAAACCGGGCGAAAGTGAATACGTTCACCGAGGCGAACAGATGCATCAGCTTTGTTTCCGCAAAGTTTAAGTTTTAAAAGAAGTTTGTTGCAGTTAGGAGCTCGGCGACACAAGCCGCGTTTACGTGAATGCGACAGTAGCGCATCGCATTTCCAAGCGCACTTAAGAAAGGCAATGCGACGCCGTTTACATGTAGACATGTAAACGCGCTTTATCACTCTCTGTCCTTTGTAGGACAGAGAGTGTCTATATTTATGTCGCCTCAGGTACGCATGTTCACCTAGAGTAAGTGATGATAGAGCAGAATCTAGATAAGACAGAAACAACCACGTGTTGAAGCGCGGGGGGCGAAAACTGCAGAAAGGGTAAGTGACAACTCAGGAGTGCTAAAGCGAAACGCCACCGTTTCAGCGTGAAAGACGGAAATAGTTCCGAACGATCAAGGCTGTTGAGCATTTGAGCACTTGAGCATTTGAATTTGTATTTTTGACAGGATGAAGATAACTGACTTAGAATATTTTTTTTCAATACCGTTGCAGGCAGCTTTTACGTACAACCACAATCACCAGCCCACGTCAGAAATGGTAGGGCTATAGTGGCTAAACGCATTAAGGATCAGCGCAGACAATCAGTTTGGCTGCAGACAGACAAGCAATTTGGCAGCAGCCGCAGCGGAGAGCAAAAGTAAGAAGGTGCAAATTACAGAGATAGACCAACCTGGAAAACAGAGGACCATTCAAGCCTTCGTGCACGATGCGCTCCACCGCTGCAGCCAAGATGACGCGAGACGCCCCCCGCTGAGCTGGCCGTGTTATCTGGTCGTGTTTGGCGGATTTTCAGTATAGGTGGCAGCACAGGCAGCCAAGTAGTCTCTAGGCGCGCAGATCAAACATCAGGTTTCCCTGCTGATAAAAGCCAGGTATGTCCTTGAAAGGCAGAAGCACCGAAGATAATCCTCTAGGGCAGCCACAACACAGCCCACGACGTCCAGCCAAGTGGCCTGTAGCAGCAGCTGTAAGACAGAGGACTACTGGCGGCTCGTTACAGTTCAGTACTTGCATGTTTAACAGCTGCATGATTTCAAGGTGTAATGTACATTTCCCATAGTTAGGCTTGACTATGCACACTAAACCTTTATAATACGGCAATAACTAGACAACTGATCTAAAACTGAAGCTTGGTATGTCAGGAAACAACACAAAATAAGATAGGTGCCAACAAAGCTGAACTTTTCCCATGAGCTCTCTATACCTACCAAAAGACAGCTACAAATCTTCGACTATTCAAGCTTCCGTGCGCGATGCGCTCCGCCGCTGCAGCCAAAATGTTTTAGCCAGAGCTAAACGTGTTTGACACTGACTGCAAGGGTCCGTTGAGGGAGCAGGCTTCTTAAATGACAGGGGAGACACCAAGTGACAGAAGCAAGGCCTGACGGTCGCGACGCGATGAAGGTAGCTCGCACTGTGCATGAAGACGCAAAAGCGCGTGCGCTGAACGGATCCTCTACTGCACATGTCCTTAACCTTGCTGGCGGGTACAGCCGGTTCTTCCAAGAGCATGCGAGCCTGGGCGGTGAGCCTGCCAACAGCAAAATACGGTATCAGTATCACGAAACTGCTGCCGTTGACTGAAGAAACACAGTGCAAAAGGTCGGGCTCACCATAGCATGCTCTCAACATGTCTCTTTTCCAAAATGTTTCACCTTCATTGAACTCAAACTGTGTGCGACATCTTTTCCCATAGAGACCTCTGAGTCGATGTTGGTAACAAACATCGACTCAAGTTGAATTGACGAAGTATCACGTGAAATTATCTTGCGAAGGGTGCTGCATAAGCCGTTATATGCTTGTTGCTATGGGAATATTAACAGTTTTTTTTTTCATTCTCGACATGTCTGTACGTTCATATGCAGCGCCACAAATGTCACTGTCTTAAATTACCGCCGTAGCTGCTTGAGGTATCTGTGCAGATATCGTGTAAAGGCTTCTTAAACACTCAGTAGTGAAGCACAACCATCCCAACAAGAAATAATTATGGAGCAAGCGTACTTGCTCCGACAGCATGCCGCCTTTATAGCAAATTTGCATTTTACCTTTGGCTTAGGAAGCCATATTTTCATAGGAATATGACCCTAAGGTTCACAAGAAAGCGAAATGAAGGCTACGGGACCTTAAACATATTTAAAGGAAGCGAACGCGGCGCGTCCTTATACGATAACCCCATTGTATTACAATGAAATGGAGGGGTAAAGAAACTATGTCCCGCACATGTATCAGTTAAAGACAGCTTGGAACATTATTAAGAACTACTAAAGCAAGATTTCTGTGTCGCCAATAGTAGCGAAAGCTGCTTGACAGCTTGCCTCTCAAATGGGGATAACGTCACCGTAGAAACAATGACAGTAATAACAATAAATCATAACTACGGGTTATAAAAATGAGCCATTCCACTCAGTGAAGGTGGCTGACCAGCGAAGCTGTTTGGCACAAGACACGAAGGTGACACCTAATTTTGAAGAAAAGTACAAACTCATTTATTGTCTTTATGGGTGGTCATCGTGACGGAAGGTACGCACACTGATTTATTGTCTTGATCGGTGGTCATTATTTCACTCGCCATTGCAATCATATTCTTTGGTAATGTCAAATCGATGCACTTACGCCGCTGGGTAGGTGGTTGGGCCGGATCGGTATGGAATCACAAGGAATATGTCTGCAACACGGAATGTGTAAACCGCTCTCTTTTCGGTACCTACACATCGGCATTGAAATCATCGGCAACGACAACAGGGGTAGTGTCATCGCAGCTAATGCACGCAAAGTCAGTAACAATGAACATTACGGGACTGTGAGTCACTGTACTCTCTGCTTGCGTATGGAGGTGTGAGCCATTGATGATGTCACTTTTCTAAATGCTGTTCTCTATGTTCTACGCGTGATTAGAAAGAATTTAAGCACTGTTCACATCACTTTGCTGAGCGTTTGTAGCCTCTGCCTTACATGGCTATGAACCATTGCATGTCTTGCTTACTTACGGGAGTATGATTGATTACGGGGGTATATGAGCCATTGATGATGATAGTTTTTGTTCAAGGAGAACAACAATGCACGGACCCTAGCCATATACAGCTTCGCTGTAAAACAAGTCGCTAGTAAGGTCAAGCGCAACCGCTACATTAGTGAACTGTGGCCGCAAGGTTCTACTTTGGTGGCCCTTATTTTTTAACCTACCAAGGGAGAGGGAGCTCTGTTTGCAAAGAATGTGGCAAGAATGAAAAGTTGTTCGAAAACACTGGAACACTGGACTAATCAAGAATTTATTTGCTGGCGATAGTTAACAGCGGCAGGCATAGTAATCTAACAAGCCGCGCTCTGGCCACTGAGCGACCTAGCCAACTTTGTTAGGTTAAATATGCCAAATCAGAACGAAATTACGAAAACCCTTCTGTCGTATCGACATGTACACACGGTGTTCCAGTTGTTGCAAAGCTTTATCTTAGTCAACTGTTTGAAGTCTCTTAGTGTTGGACATCGCAGAGCTTTGTCAAGGCAACTCCGATGTTCAGGGGCGTAATAAAGATATGCGGAATACGTCACCGTGACACGTTAGGCCCACTGCGCCGGAACTATCTCGCCACAGTAGAACAGGAGATGGGTCACCATTAGGAAAGCTTTAGCATACCATAATCACGTGCTGCGATCGCGCACAAAAACACATTAATGCATCCACACCTCCTGCCAGGCGTTTTATGCAAGACAGGAGCGTCTCACTAGGCTGCATGATCTACAGCTTCTCTCCATAAAGTGCTAGTGCATCCACACTTATTGGTGGCAGTCAATAATTAGACGGCAATTTCATGTGGGAAAATAACAACTTGTTTTCGTAAATTTGTGTCAAATTGCAAGCTTGTGATTGCAGAAGTATCTTTTTATTATGTTCCTTCGATAGATGAGATTACATTTGCAGATGATACGAGCGACAACCTCGATATGATTATGAGGCACGCCACAGTGGGGGACTGTGAATTAATTTTCACCACCTTGTGTGCTTTAAATTGCACTAAATACGCGATAGACGGGCTCGGATAACGTCGTCGATTGCATTCATGCAGAGTTAACGCTAACGCAATCTAAACAGGCGGCCGAACGGCTGGTGATGGTGATGATGTCGGACTATCTGCCTGTATCTTGAAATCGTGTTAGTTTACAACGGGCAGCAATGACTGTCATGTCTGACCATGAAATGGTATCGTTAAGCCGCCGCTACCGTTGGTTCTTGCGCGTTGCCGTACCGGCGTAGTTTGCTTCAGTGCTACCCCCGAACTTCGGCTGTTTTTATCTGCACCACAGCTTCAGTCGCGTCACCTTTAGTGCGACCGCTGGTAGCAGTAAGCTCTGCGCTGTCGCATAGGACGTCTATGAGGATTCGGGACCTAAATGTCCAACAAGACCAAATGTCCAACGAGACGGAATATCTTAAGAAACAGAATGCCAAACGGGTCACATGACCGGCGACACGGAATGTGCAATGAGACTGAATGTCGAACGAGAATATGTGTCCAAACAGAACTGAATGACTAACGAGACGGACCAGCAAACTAGAAAAGCGAATGCTTCGATCTTCGAGAGTTTTAGCTAGTGG
This sequence comes from Dermacentor variabilis, assembly GCF_050947875.1. Taxonomy (NCBI): domain Eukaryota; kingdom Metazoa; phylum Arthropoda; class Arachnida; order Ixodida; family Ixodidae; genus Dermacentor; species Dermacentor variabilis. The sequence goes on along the minus strand of NC_134569.1, from coordinate 71,102,482 downwards.
GACTTCGTCTGGAGTACTTATAATGCGACAACATTCGTTAGCACGCAAATCGAGCTGTCATTGCAAGCCACACAGTCTTTTCTACCAGGCCGAGAAAGAAGGGAGATTTTGCGCGAATACTAAGTCTAAAGGACTTGTCATTGTTAAGTTCAACTTGATGGCACCTCCAGCACACCAAAGGGGTATCGGGGACACCAAAGCTGGAACATTAACTGGCGTGTGGATCGAGGCCTGCGTCTACCGGATATGTATAAGATCAGCTTTCCGCTATTGCTGACAGCTAGTGAGCAGCAGTTTTATGCGAATAGCTACTGGCACACTCCGGCATCGGTAACACCAACTCACGGATCTCCCTAGTTACAGCTTTGATCTCTCCGTTGCCCCTTGAGTGTCCTGGAGATCCTGCACTGCCCGCTTCGTTATAATCTCGCGTGCTCTCCTGAAGCCTGCATTTGCCGCTAACCTCTCCCCCTCCCCCTCCCCCGAGGAGTAGTTGTACTGAATTCAATTTTCACCCAGCGACAGGGGTGGCCTACTGTATTTTGATGGACTACGGTGAGATGAAATTTCCAACGAGACTGAATGTACAACGAGATGGAATGACCAACCGAGAAGTAACGTTAAATAAGTCTGAATGCCCACTATTGAAAATTCCGTGTCATTAGACATTCAGGCTCGTTGGACATTCATGCCGCCAGTGGGCTATGCGCACTGGCAGTCTAGCGTTAACACATCACGGTAGTGTATTAGGTGCCTGCTACTTTTCTGTCATCGAGTTTGCATTATCGCCCTTTCTTCAATATAGGTGTTTTTATTTCGGTATATACTTGTTCTAAAAGTTTATAAAATATGAATTTGGTGGTATATATTTTGCCCGATGTGCGATTGTGTGTCCCCCAAAATAGGAAAATTCCGTAGGTCCAGTAAGTGAATATTCTACAACACAGGTTTATTCGAGGTTTTCTTTCATTTGCGTTTCCACGCTTGTCTTCGTTTTTACTCCCTGCAATATGACTCGCCTTTCTATCCCAACTTTGACTGGAGACATCTGTTTAATGTAGTCGACAAGGAGCTCGTACTCAACCGGACCTTGAAAAAGAGAGAGAGGTAAAGTGTGAGTTATACGTATGTGTCCTTGAGCAGGCACACCTTAAACTAAGGGCATGGTTCAGACATAAATAGCGCTTGCATTGTTAATTACTCAAATTAGGTGATATAAAGTGCCAACAGGGGCATTAATATTCTATACCAGAATCTCGTAATTTGACTCACCAGCAGGCACACATTATATTTCAGCTTACCATAACTTGGGGTCAACTTTTCCTAGACTGTCTCTGACAGAGGTTGAACGAGAATAGGAGGGACAGAAGTACAACTCTATCATTGTTGTTTACACAACGAAAGCCATTCTCTCAGGCGCATGCTAGCGCTTTCGATCCAGACGCCCAGTTGTATGGTGGGATGGACAAGCCTTTCCTCCGCTTTTTCACAGCATTAGCAACCAAGTAGCAAGGCCGGGACTACTCACGGTGCATGTAGGCGCAGTGCGAGCAGACATAGCAACAAACGAGACGGTGCGCTGCATTCTGTGCCATTCCTTGCTCCTTCTCCCTGTGCTTACACGTTACACACTCGCAATGCCGCCCCAACTAGCCAAAAGAAACGTGTGACCTGGGACAAACTTGTTTTTCACTTCAACGGTTCGCGTCGCCTCTGGTTATCAGTCACAACAACAGACCCTAAGGGCGCATACACACCAGCAGTTGAGAGAGGTCGCCTGACCGACCGCGTCTGTCCACCAAAGAGCGATTCGCGGCTTGAGATGTTACACGAGCTAGTGCGAATTGCCCGTCGCCCTACCGAACTGTCTCGTGACTGATACCGTTCACGTCTGCACCCGCCGTCAGCGCATCAAATAACCGTAAGAGCGTACTGCGCCGTCCTGCTCCTGCGTCGCTGATTGGTCCAGCAGCTTTGCCACTTCCGTCACGGAGCTGAAACATCAAGCAGGGAGCGACTGACCCGAAACGATCGCTATTGCACCGAAGCGACTACGTGTGACTGCCGCTTTGCGATCAGCTTGGTGGCACAATCTCTGCGACTCGTCGGTGTGAATGCGCCCTAAGACAGCTTCAACAATCACTAATCAGAAGACGTTGGCGTATCGTGGCTAGTATCGTACTATTTCCCTTTGCGACTCATTGTTTCGTGGTGATGCAAGTTTCCGAGGGCTGTGCATCTTGAAGGTGAATGGTTAATAGCAAAGCTGCCGCCATCCAGCGAGACCTTTTCCAGAAGGAACAGGTAACACGGACACGACTTGTTGCACCCAAACCGTTATTCCCGACGAGCGAGGTTTCCGAGGCACAAGAGTACGCGCGTTACGCTTTTCGCACGCTATGGAGCCCGAAGCTAGATGCTTGCAGCTCTACGCCAGTCTCACCTCCTTCGCTGACTTTCCGGCAGGCGTCAAAGCCGTCTCCACCCTTGGCTAAAAAATCGGTCGTCGCAACATTGTACACGGCTTCATCCCGCACCGTTTCGTACATGGGAACGTAGCATTTGGTGCACAGGATTTCGAGCAGCACAAGTCGCTGCATGGCCGGTCGTGTCATATCGAACACAGCTTTCATGCCTGCGTGAAAAGAGCGTATCGAAAAAATTAAAGCAAACATGATCGAACCGCCGGACACGACCGATCAATCTACGGAAAATTCAATTACTTGAATAATACTTTCTGCATTTGTACTAAAAGAATCTTTCACATACTAACATTCGGAAATTGAAAGCGAGAACAGAGGGCTCGCTCACATATCAGTAAAATATTTCGGAGGCTACACGTACTTGTCTTTTAATAATGACAGTGAGGAAGAACAAAGAATTCGCCTCCAACGGCGCATACATTTTTTTCTTGCGCAGTATTTCTCAGAAGAGAATTCTCAGAAGCCATAACTCTGAGTAAACATGAAATTCTAGACATTCAAGTTTAGAAAATTTCAAGCGACTTCCTTCTCACAACGCAAATGTTCTGATGATCGGAGATGCATGACGAAAGGAAAGGGAGCATTTCACAGTAGGATTAAGCATACTTCCCATTCTGGGAACGTTAACATTCTTAAAAACTCCGCCGACAGAGAGTGCGGGGGAGAGAAAGAGAGAGGTAGCACGTAGCTTTAGGAACTTTGCCCTGAGAACATATCTTCCTTGGCTTACATAGGCATTTTATGCGTCATGATTTAGCTTTACATGCAGCATGCACAGAAACATGAGCAAGCTTTGCATAGGTGAGACTGACATGGAACGTATTGGTTTTAGATCAAAGTTACCTTTTCAGCGACTTTTTTCATGCCGATGTTGCCCGATTCCGGTACTTGCCTGAATAAACTTGCTCGAACCAATTAAGTAGCATTCCGATATATGGCGTTTTGCGCTCCCCCAAGAAGGCGGTGCAGGTACCATTACAATTTATTCTTTGCAATCTTGCATTGGCCAATCATTCAACACCATTTTAAGTATTTCACGAATTATATTTATTTTTTGTAATACAAGGCGTAACATTCGTAAAGTCATTGAACTGGCCCAAATTCATAAATTTTACGTAATATTCTGAAGAGTTGACCGGTGTCAACTAAGTTACCGCCTTGTTATGTGCAGTTTACTGTCAACAGCACATCTTAACTATGTTTGTAAGCTTTCTCAATTTACTTCATGCCACCTTCTTCAGTCATCGCTTTCGAGCTAATATCATACAGATATGCAGCCGTTTTTGCCTCTTGCTAAAATTTTAATCCCAACACGTTTTACTACACGTATCGAAACGCCGGTTTGCCCATATGAGTTGAAAACTTGCATCATTGTTAATTTGTCTATGAAAGCCGGATTGTGTGAGCCTGCTTTCCAACATGAAACTGTATGTAGTGTTATGTTTGTTGTGCGCGAAATATGCGTTGTTTAAACGGAAGTAAAATCTTGCCTCAATGCCCAAACACAGTTCCGCATCGAAATGATGGTATGGACATTTATGTCATATCATCTAGTGAACCTATAGCAACATTTTCGTCTATCTGCCACAGCTTTGCCGGCCCTCTTCACACCAATAAATTAAAACTTGTTTGCGTTTGTTTCTCATCACGGAGCGTATATTTTTACAAAATTACAACATAAAATTGTGTTTAGAGCAAAAACTTAGTAAAGTAAGTAATCATTTAGTAATTGGTTTTTGAAACTATAAAAAAAGGAAACTTCGCTCCAGTGTATCAAAGACGCTTTACTGTTGGCTATTATTTAATTTTCTCGTGCTTACATGAGAATTTCAATTTGAGGTGTCAAATTCAGCCCACCATAAATCATACGTTGGTCGTTACGCGCTTAACAAATTAGTTTAAATTTGAATCTAAGCGTCCCAAAAGTAAAATTACGGAATAACTCAGGAAGCGTTTCGAACATTCTGACGAAGCTTGTGGGAAATTGCGGAAAACCATTGCTTCTCCCGCCGCCATATCCCGACTCCCTCTCTACCTTCTTCAGTTGTCGGGCAAATGAGATCGAGAATAGGACCAGCCATGCCCGGAGACGGTGTCCAAAAGACGACGGTGGATCCGAGCGGAGCGGAAGCTGCTGGAATCGGGGCGTCTTCCAAGAACGACGACCGAGAACACCGAGTAAGGACGGACACCGGAGGCCGCATCACTAAGCACAGGTGAATATCTCTGCTTCTTGCTAGCCTGTATCCTTTCTGCTCATCAAGCATCCCAAAAGTGAGTGTTTTTTGTTGGAATCCCCAAATAAAGCGTTTGGTTCGTTTTTGTTGTCACTGTGTGCTAGTCGTTCTCGCGTCCGCGCGCCCGTGTGCCTCCGAGATTGGCAGAACTGAGGTGCGTACGTGTGCCGTACGTGTGTACTGCCTGTAGCACCTAAGTATAGCAGCTGGTCCTACGTGGGACCCACTTACAAGTTTCCTTTCCGGCTATTATTATAAGTAAAATCGTTTTTTTATCACTAATGGTCATCATATCGGGCCTTCTTTCTTTAAATATTTTCTTTTCGCTGAAGATGTATGCATGCCACAAACTACACAGCCACTGTGCATCTTATCTTCACAGTGTAACTACGTCTAGAGGTTATTTACCCCGCACGTGAATGGAATAATTTGTCACTAAATCTTAGCCACACTAATTTGCATGCATTGATTACGCATGAACTTTCACAATACTCTACAGCGAAGAGTCAAGTATAGGAGTGACAACAGCGAAGAATATGAAAGACGTTGCAACTTTTCTCAGCTCGCAGTTAGTGTCTTAGTGAGCGCCTTCTAAAGTTCTCGACTTTCTGCGAAAGCGTTGGCCAGCCTTCTCACCCGACACTTGAAGAAAGGAACCCGCAGGTGAAGACACGTTGTACGTCGACACCGAATGCTCCATCATCTTCTTCAGGCTCTTTCCATTCATAGTTGCGACTACAATTGTCTGCCCGAAAGGCAGTGCCGACAAGATATCTCCCATCGTGACGCTCGCTGCAGAAAAGGAATCCAAAAACTGTTTTTAGTACAGACTTTTGTATCACAGCTGACACACATATTACTGTCACAACAAAGTTCTTGTACGCTCCCTTGTTGCAATGTGAGGTGAATTCTGTGGTTGTCCCGATTTGCCCAATGCTATAAAACGGATTTTTTTTCGTTTTGAATTCTTGACCCATAGCATTGTTCGTTTGTTTAGTCAGCCCTTGCAAGTGGACACACCTAGTTCAGCTTCACTTATACGAAAATTAAAGGTACTGCGCATGCCTGCGGAGATCTCCACCTTGATGTTTCTCAAGACGTCTCACGAAAAAAAAATGTTCCTTAGTGTTCGATGGATCGACGACAATACTGTGATTGTTAATTACTCCCTTTTAGCATTTTGCTAAGTACGCCGTTTCAATTAATCCCACGACGTCTGTGCAGAATACACCATTTTTAACTGTAACGTTTGAGTGTATGTATAATTGGAACGTGAAAAGTTTTGACATACTTGAGGGATATATTTCTGGCACATCAGCTCTTCCAAGCGGCCAGTATTACCAGCAGATCACCAGCTATTGCAACAGTGGACAGAACCTGCTGTCGGAACTAAGGTTTAATTTCATTTCCAACGAAGGGCCATCTACTAGTATGTCAATATTTTGTGCTCCATTCTCTCTATAATTCGAAATGGCAGAAGAGATCACAGAGTAGTAGCGCCCACAAGTAATGAAAAGCTACATATGAGGGCAGAACTGCGTTCTCACAACACGGGCAAACAATTCGCGTTCTGCAAAAGTGAGCTTGTTACTTGCAAGATATTCATGCACCTAAACACTTTTCTATGTAGGCTTAACTTAAACTAGCGTCATGTGTAGGCTCTAGCGGTAGCGTCTCAAACCAACACACGACCGGTGTGCCTAAGGGCCGTGCGGTTTCCTTCGGTTTCTGTCTGGAGGAGTAGGCTGTTAAATTTGTGAAATTGCAGCACCAGTACTTTGTCATACGACGCTTCGATGGCTGCAATAAACTGCGCTGATGTTCCGGCGCTGCCATGCCCTTAAGCGAGCAGATGAACAGGAATGTTTCCCACAGTGCAATAAGAAATTACACGCCTCGTCTGAAGGCAACTGCGCCAGGAGTCGCTAACAGCGCTGTGGCACCTATTTCTTTGGAGCAATTACCATACCAACAAAGTAGCACTAACAATGTGCTCAAGCGCCATGCCGTGTACTGTTGACTCACCTGTTCTCGGGATGGGCGCGCGCAGGCTACCGCCGTTCACGATAGCCGCATTCACATTCGACCAGATATTGCCCGAACGCGGCTTCTTGTTGGCATAGTAATTGAAGTACGAGTCGGCCACCAGATTGCCCAGGTTGCACTCACGCAGCCGGCACACGTCCTCTGCGTGCTCCAGGGACACCCTCGAGCTGCCCACGCGAACGCGCATTGCCCGGTACACGGTCTCACGGTGGGGCTCGATCACTCTCAGTATGTGCGGGTCTGCGGCAGCAAAGCAGTAGGATTAACCATGAAATGCGCCGAATTGTGTCTGAGGTTATCGAAAGCGCGGAATCTTTTTTCTCTTTATCTTATTATGGGGTTCGCGTGCGAAAACCACGATCTCAATATGAGGCACACCGCAGTGCGGGACTTGGTCAAAGCGCCTAACTCTGACCACCTGGGTTTGTTTAACGTGCACCCAGTGCACGGCACTAGGCCGTTTTTTTTTGCATTTAACCTGCTTCGAAATGCGGCCGCCAGGGCCGAGGTTTGATCCCGCGACTTCGTGCTTAGCAGTGCAACGCGAAGGCCACTAAGCTACCACGATGGATAGGCCCAGAAATATCGCAGCTGTTAGAGTACTGCCTTAAAGAGAGAACGTAAAGCCTAGATGAATATATGGGTACCACTAATTAATAATTACGAAGCATATTTACAAGAATTAAGTATTAGTAAAGAACGGACAAGCCGAACACTGGATCCTGCCATGACTACCGGTCTTGTCATGACTGTCCTTTATATGTCTTTCCTAATGATGCTTTTCCAGTGCATTTCGATGACGCCTAGCGCAAGCCATAAGAGGTGCTGCCAAGACCAGCACGTGGTCTTACGAAATCATGTTTTGAAGAGTTATGAGTGCTGCTACCAAACCACTACAAACCACTGTGCTCTAAATAGCTCAGACCAAATTCACAAAGGTTTCACCGCGTAAAACAAATATTTAACTTCAGTCCACACTCGCATTTAATGTGACGTTTGTTATCAATAATTGACCTGCAATGACCCTTACAAACCGTTCGGGCGCACGAATTACTTCGCGAATACGGGTGCCAGAAAGCAAGAAAGTGTTCTGCCTTTTTGAAGTCTCGAAAATTTTGGGACTGTCCTTTCGTTCGAGAAAACCGCCAGGCGATTCATCCAGTCACGCATATCCGACTGTACAACTATACACAGGCTGTCAGAGCTAACTTTAGCCAGAGTTTAAAAACATGCGAACGCCCCGTAGCTGGGCAGAACCAAGGCAATGTTGTTTGCCGTTGCTTCGCGATGCTATAATTATATTTTCATTGCGCATAATTAGATAATTAGTCTTATTTTTTAATTAACTTCTCGAACATTATACTTAGATGAAAAGCGTCAAAGAGAAAATTGTTGAGCGACATGAAAAACTTCCGACACATAATTATGTTGCTCAATACGTGTTACATAAAAAGGTTTTTCCCGAGCGTGAAAGAAGGCTGCAAATGCATGCAAAATTGTCGCTCCACCGGCCACCTCGAGGCACTTTTCGTGTATTTGCAGGCTTCTTTCACGCTCGGAAAAATACTTATGTAGCACGTATTGAACAATAGAAAGCTGTATCTGGAGTTTTTCATGTCGCTTTACAATCTTCTCTTGGACACTACTCATCTTATTATAATATTTGAGAAGTTGATCAATTAATTAGGACTAATTATTTCATTAGGCGGAATGAAAAAAATGACCTGATTGTCTCCAAGAGACGGCAAACAACATTACCTTGGTTCTGTCCAGCTACGTGGCATTCGCATATTATTAAACTCTGGCTAAAGTTAGCTGGGACACCCTGTATATGCAATGCGCGGCCAGAGGATGAACCAGTAGGCTCCAAATTTTGTTAGTGACAACAACATGAAGTTCAGGAAAGTATAGGAGAAACTAACTGTTGTTTTTAACTGAGACCTGGAAAGAAGGACAATAGAAATTAAAGTGAATGAAAAGGCAACTGGCTACCGGTGAGAGTCGAACCCACTACCTCCGTATAACGTGTTCGTTGCACTTCCAATTTAGCGATACAGCGGTGGCTATCCTCGCGTAGTCTTTCTAGCATATTTGTGTATGTGTACTAGGTCTGTCTCTGGGAGTGTTAACCAGAGTCACTCAGGGACATTGCGGCAGATGGGGCCCATATATTCTTTTAACCGCAGACGGCATGTGAACTTAGGAACAGGTGACTGGCCAATAAACCCTCGTGTGCTAGCTGAACGCATCAAAGAGGCCGGGGTTTAGACGCACAGTCACTGTGGTATAGCTGCCAACCTTTGAATTTTGAATTCGTGCAACTCCCGCGACAATAAAAGAACGTGAGGGTGCGGTACACTTCTTTTAAGGACGATATCTTTCGCAGAGTGAAACAGCAGAGACATAAAAAAAGCACACTGTTTTTTAGATCACATTGCCTTTTACAGCGAAGCTGTGTATGGCTAGTTTCCAGCGGATTGATGTCCGTATACTAAAACCTGTGCCGATCCCGAGACCGGGCCGACCCGCGGTGGAGGTGAAGCAGGCTTCAAGCACTCCGCAAACTTGCAAAAATAAGTTTAATATCTTTGATGTAGATACTACCCGTATCAGATATTAAGCTGATAAGAACAGATACCACACTTTGACCCAAGTCGGCCATGTCTACGTTTGCACCTTCCTGTCTTTGTCGGCGTTCCAAGTGCTTGCTTATTTATTTTTATTTTTCTTCCGCTTTCCCGTGATGGCGGTCTCTTCGAAACGTCACGCGCGTCTAGTTTCCTACGGCTTCTCGGGGCGGCGGTCCCGTCGTACACGCGAATGTAAATATAAGTATAACCAAAGGAGGGAGTTTGTGGGGAACCAATTTGGTGTGGCCTCAGTTATGTGTGACCGCTTGTGGTTTTCGGTTTACCTCACAACCATTAATGCAATGCGTGACGTCGACCAACGACCGATTGCCTTGGTTACGGCGAAGCAGTGTGTGCCGTAGGGATGCGGTGAGGTGCCTGTCTGTTCTACGTACCGGCATTCGTTAGTAAGTGGTTCCGTGCCGCGTTTTGCACCCCGCGGTATCTGATCATCTTCCGAGGCTCAACATCGTGGAGGAGCGACTAGTCGCGCCTCGCCTTCCATTTATGTGCATACGGCGTCTGACGCGCGGCAATCGACAGTTCGCCATTAGAGGGCAACTCCGGCGATTTTTCGATGTCCCCTGATATTGATGAAATTTTGAACATACGTTCTCTTTTGCACTCTCGTTATCTGTGCCAAACAGCATGGCTGCAAGTCATTTAGTTTTCCTGAAAATGAACTTTAAAGATGGGTTGCGTTCCCGACTCGTGACTTTTTATTGGCCACCCTCTGTTTGTGCCGTCAGCTGCTACACAGCTACTGTCGCTGAAATCGCCGCTGTCTAGTTCGGAAAATCTGCAAAAGCACGCTATGTCGTCAGGAGACATCATCAGCTTCACTTTGGCGTTAGCGCAACATGTACTGCATGTTTGCGTTATGGTAGTCATCTGACGTCATCGACTCATCATGACGTCACACGAAGCAGCTACCCGTTTCGGTTTTGGTATCTCGTTTATTGGTTATTTAAGGTTATTGATGAATCTTTAAGCAAATTGAACCACACCTACCGGTGACAGGACTGTCAATGCAATTTGGAAATGACAATATCCTAAGATGCTTATAAAAACACCGGAGTTGCCCTTTAAGGGGCCCACATGCACAACTTCGCCGTTCATGCACCTTCGATCGCAGGGTAGAATGGCACTGCATATTATTCAACGATTTTACTGTGGCGAATTTAGCCTGCTTCAGGAATAACTCGGGATAAACTTGTCCTAAGCAGGTCATCCTCTGATATATGGCGCCTCGCGCTGCCGCAACATGGTTGGTTATGCGCAACCACAATTTCTTTCTTGTATGCATTTTTTTTGCAGTCTTGCGCCTCCGAATCCTTAAAGACCTTTGAAATATATCTACGAACGGTTTCTATTTTTCTTGTGCGTGTAAAACTTGATGCAACATTCGTAAAATAGTAGAACGGGCTCAAATACATAAACTTTACGAAAAATTCGGGAGAGTTGGCAGGTATGTTACACGCTTAACGAGACGAAGGAGACTCAAGGGGCTCAATTTTTGTTAGTCGCAACCGCACACATTAGAGTTGGTACCTTCAGGTATTGATGAGTTTATCAGTATTGGGTTTCCTGACCAGGACTTCACTCTCCCGTTGTCATCGAAGGTGACTCTGAGGAAACCCAGGAATTTGCCGAACCAGAATGCCTGTGCGACAAGACCGGTGGTACCGTCGTTTCTCTTCACTGCCACTGGGTAAGGGCCAACGGGCACGTTCTCAGGTGGATGATCATTCCCTTGCGCAAGAATAAAGAGTTTTTATGTTAGCAGATCACTGCGTTGAAAGCCAACAGCAAAGTGGTCAGAACTGTTGAAACATACGAACCTCTGTCCCAAGTAATGTAAGTTCTTTAAGATTTTCCGAACTACGCGAAGCGAACACGATCGACAAGACGACAGGACACAGCAAACTGCTACACCCTTTAAATGCTTAATTTCATCGTACTGGAAGTGAAGGAATGAGAAGATGTGCAATCGTATATTCACAGATTCCGAAGAGCAATGCGTAATGAAATTGATGAGATGTCTACGGCTTGTAATTCGTGTCGCAGAGTTTCTCTACCTCCGCAGGTGAACCATTACAAAAAAAAGTAGCAGTCAAGCTTAGTTGGTTAATAAATTCGCTATTGAAGTTATAGCACATCGGGAAAAAAAAGAAAGAGCATGCAACTCGCACATACTTGGAATGCATGCGACTACGCAGGATCATATTCATTACTATTTAGATAATAGTTGACAAAAGAGGCCAGATTTTGAATGGAAGACACATTTATAGAAGGTTAGTTTTGACCCCATTAATTTGGAGTCAATTGGTCCTCTCATATAGAGAACAATAAACTGTGTTACGGTGTGGCAGCAAGATAGGACAGCTGGAAAATACCACGCGCGTCTCCATACGATTGTCATTCCGTGCGCGGACTGTAACTGTGACATTTAGCAAGTTCAGTACGTAAAAACTCGAAGTGCGTGGCAACACAGTATTTCCTTGCGAACTTTAAACATTGTTGGCGCGGGCTGTGCCGAGATACCGATCCCTTTTCTTGTGTTATTTCTCGCAGAAACATTCTTTCACTTTGGTTATAGAAAGCAAAGGGCTGCGGTATAACATCAAAAGCGTGGGTGTTGCTTAATGATTCCACAAAGCAGTACGTACCATTGTAGAGAAATGTATTTGTATGGCCGCCTATGACCAAGTCCACGTCGGTGACGTTTCGCATCAATTCGATGTCCTTCAGATAGCCTATGTGCGTGATCGCTATTATAATCTTCACGCCCATGTTCTTCAGCACCCTTGCTTCTTTCTGTATTGATTTTGCCACTTCGTGAAACTTAACTGGTCCTGTAAAACATTAACGAATAAAAAAGAAATTTGCTCAGCTGGCAGTCCTTGGCAAGATTTTACACCGAGGTGATATGGTAGTTAGGCTGTTGCGCAAATGAAAGCCATCTGGGCCCATATTCTCGGCCCTTCTTTTGTAAATTACCTGCACGATTGACCATCACCCCGGTCGTACATTTATTGTCCTGCTGATCACCATCATTAGTGGCAGCTATCCGATCACCAGTAAAAAGGGATCGCTATTATGCAATACAGTCGACATTCGATGATACGACGATAATTGGCCCGAATCTCGGGGTGATACGAACGTTGAAAGAAAAAAAAAGTATTGTGAAGATCCTACGCCCACGTTCGAATGTTACGCTCATGCCAATGAGATGCTAAACTAAATTAGTTCAGACAGATAGCATAATTATCGAAAACTGTTGCTAGAAGTTCCGCATTAACAGGTCAAAGTACGATTTCTTGAATTTCGCGCCGATACCCCGGCGCTCATACGTATAGCGTTGCGTCACGGGTCTTAATATATATATATATATATATATATATATATATATATATATATATATATATATATATATATATATATATATATATATATATATATATATATATATATATATATATATATATATATATATATATATATATATATATATATATATATATATATTTGGGCCGCCTTATCTCAGTAAAGGTTCCCGAAACTGGCCAAGTCCCACCTTTGGCTCGCGTGCAACACAATGTATTCAATATTTTACCGAAAAACAATTAACTAGGCCTGAGCAGAGGCCGTCAAAATCGACGATGTCAGTACGACCTGGTGCGCCAACTTCAAGGTGGTGTCACCGGCCTTCTTTCTATCTTGCACCTTTTTTGGCTCGCCGAGCCCCTTCTCGTGGTACGAGTTCTTCGTATTTTAGAAGAGTAATTTCTTTAATACAGAAGAAATCGTTTTTCTCTTTATTGCACCTTTACGCGAATCCTCTACAAGGCAGTTAATTAAAGGATATACAACTATACATGCGATGCTCACAGTGGGGCTTCTTTTCATTCTACGCTACGAGCATACTCTCGTGCAGTGTCTATGTCCCGTACACGTCGTAAGTGTTACGCCATGAAATGTACGTGTTCATGCATTACAACTTAACCTATGCCAAGTCGCAAAAGCTAACGATTGCGCACTGTGAGAGGTCGGCGCAGTGATTTCACGAGGACGAAGGCGATGCGTGAGGCTTATCGAGGGAGGCAAAGAAAGTTTCACTTTTCTTAAGAGTCCAGACCAGAATGAAATGAGTCCACTGAGTTTAGTTTCTGGACTACTCGAAAGCTGTCCCGGTCCGCGGCGGATGATTCAAATTCCTGAGCCGCTGTGAGATTTCTCACAACCGGGGCAGCAGGGAAACGCCGTAGGCTACACAGTTGCGAAGTCGGTGTCGGTGTTCCTGGCCTTCTGCGATCATAGCGGAGACGTGCACCCTTGGAAAACGGCCGCTGCGTCATGCAGCGAGTGCTGGCAACGTTGCTCAAGAGATGAGCACACATAGCTTTAAGTATCCCAGATGGGTCCCCTTGACAGCATTCAAGGAAGAAGGGTCTATAAAGCTATCATTGTTTCATTTGGGCGCGAAAGTAGCTACGATAAATAAACAAGCTTATCTTCCGTTCAATTTCAATTTGGTATTCAGCTACTGATTCTACTGAACCACGTGACGTTCTGACGACACGATTTACCATAAATAGATATTGCGAAATTCGTATCCTCGAGCTTGTACTGTAAAGACTGTCTCAGAATGGTTCCCGAGAAGTTTATCTTTAGAATACGGCTCTTATTTCTGATATATCAATTTTTTTCTATTTTGTGTACTGATTACAGATAATTCTAGGTGAGATTTTGCTGTGCTCTTGCATTGTGTCCAGATTTGACGATAAAATGGAAGGATTAGTGAGCACGTACTTCACGTTAAAATGGCTTCAAGCATTGGTGGCTAAGGTTCTGTGGCCAAAGTGCCTCCTACCAAGGTTCTATCACCTTTATAAGCATGCCACTACTACATCCATTCCAGCTTGTCGCTTTTTGTTCACGCGACATTTACAGGTCCCAATCTTTAAATATTGGGGGTGCTAGTCCGCTGTTAAACATCGACAGTGAATAGCCAACGGAATTTTGTAAACAATGCAAAATTAATTGAAACGAAATTCTAAACAACGAAAGTGACCATGCCGTGGTCGAGAGACGCCCGATACACATATAAATGGGCAAACTGACCAAACGGTTTCTTACATTACTAGCACGGCTCTTGTTGGATGGCTGCTTGCCCGTTTGGCCTGTGCAGGAATGCTGGGTCCCATCGCACGTGCCTTGACTAGTTGTGTGGCCTTCGCTTCTTTTACTGAAGTATACACTTTATTCAAGAACCAAAAGAAATGTATAAAACGCTGTTCGAACTAATAGCTCAAAACCTAGTATCCGATACAGAAATTACTTGGTTGTACACTTAATTACGAGGCGCCAACTAGCTGTATTTGTACAAGCCGCACCGCAATTGATGCGTGTCGTTTTACGTAACAGTTATTAGCCGCATGTTTAAGACAATTGCCATTACCCATCCTACCAACACCATGCTTATTGGCCGAGTGTGTTAGGCAGTAAGCTATATCAGCGAGCTGCCAGGCGCCATAAATAGAAGGGAAATCTTCGTGCCTCATACAAGGAAAATTGCGGCACGGCGTCCTTAAATTCGCGCAATTTTACGTGCTAACATTTTTTTTCGGAAAGTCGCTATATAAGAAATAAAAGAGAAACGTAACGGACTCTATATACATTGGCGCATTTGGAAGAATGACATTTGTATAACAAAAAGGAAGGGAAGCATATCACATTGCTGAAAGTGTACCTAAAATAACTGGGAGAAAAAAGATACGAAAAATGAAAGAAAGGAGACAGTGCATGGGATTGCAAACAATAAATATAAAAATAAAAGGCATCATGGCCTTCAATTGTGCCTTTGGCCATTCTGTGAAAGCGAGTTTCGTGCAGTGAATAATTTTCGAGTAAGAATATGCATTCGCGTAAAGCAGCTGTCCTCGACGTCGCTTTTATCGAACAGACATGTGCGCACAGGAACTAGTCCGCATGCAACAAGCGTGTTTTTCGGCCGAATCGTTTGCGACTATCATTGCCATCTGCTGGCATTTTATGGAAAAACGAAATTCGTCTCTAATGCAACAATAACGCCAGATGGCGCCACTAGATTAGCCTCGGCTACGCAGATGTTAATAATAGCGCCGGCGAAGGACCGTGCTGTGAGGGTACGAAGAAGCCCAGTATTTTGAAACAATGCACATAATTTTCGAGTCTTCTTTTATTATCATGCGTCACGCGGAATGCTCTAGCCCAGGGATAATGGCAGTGCGTTGGCGTCGGAATAATGGGGAAGGGCGAAAAGAATGCAAAATCAAATCGGTTGTTGGAAAGATAATTATACAGAAGTTATCCGTGATGATGGCCTATAGGCCATCATCACGGATAACTCGGGCTATTCGGGCTAATTCGGCCTATTCGAATAGCCCGAAAGTGCTGTCGCTGCTTGGCCTGCATCTTAGGTTACGTAGGCTGAAAATTTTCATTTTTTCCGGGGGGCGGCTAGGGTACGACCAGCTTTCCAGACCCCAACGACGGGCGCGAATTCAATTCAATTTTATTTAATTTATTCTTATTTTTTAATAGAATACTGCAGGACAAGCAGACCCATGCAGGAGGGGCTACAGTACAAAATAGTGGAATCCAAGCAGGACAGTGATTACACAAACAAAAAAGAAGAAAGGTACAAGTACTAGAATCTCATCGCTTGAATACAATGGACTACGAATGGAAAAGAAAATGATCTAATTCTTATTTTTTATTAGAATACTGCAGGACAAGCAGGCCCATGCAGGAGGGGCTACAGTACAAAATAATGGAATCCAACCAGAACAGTGATTACACAAACAAAAAAGAAAGAAGGTACAAGTACTAGAATCTCATCGCTTGAATACAATGGACTACGAATGGAAAAGAAAATGATCTAGTTCCTTCGCGAAATCCGGGGACAAAAAAAAAATGCTTTGGGGAAGGCCATTCCATTCTGATACTGTTCGTGGGAAAAAACTGTGCTTCTATAAATTTGTTCTAGCAAACAACGGCGCTAGAGAAAAATTATGCGTGTGGCGTGTTCTCCTTGTAGAAATACGCTGGATGCAAGAAGGTAACGTAAATTTGCTTTTCCCAGAAAGACAGTTATGAAGAAACATGATGCGATTAAATTTTCTTCGTGCTTGCAATGTTTGGATATTATTTTGTTCCATTATAGAAGAGGAAGAATGTTGCCGTCGATATTTTCCATAAATGAATCTGACTGCCTTACGCTGAACCCGTTGGAGTTGGCTGACATGTTTTTTAATGAAAGGGTCCCATATTATTGAAGCGTGTTCCCATTTGGACCTAATGCAACTGTTATAAGCTAGAAGTTTGACATTTATAGGCGCTGATGCGAGTGATCTCTTGAAAACCATAACTTTTTTGGATTGATGTGAAAATGTGAGAAATGTGTTCAGACCAGGACAGGCTACAATTAAAGAGTTACGCCGAGATATATTTATACTTTCTAACTTCTGAAATGAGGGTTTTTTGTAGCATATATGAAATACTACCCGGATTTGTTTTTCTTTGTAACATGCATAAGCACAGTGTTTTCCTTATTTAGTGTCATGCCCCATTGCGTACAGCATTAGTCAATCGCACCAATAGTTTGCTGCAACAAATTATGACCCTTATCGCAAGAAATTGTCTCAAACACTGCACAATCCTGCATGAAGAATCACATAGTCATGCCATCCGCAACCACATCAACCAAATCATTTATATAAATTAAACATAGCGGGGGTCCCAAGACACTTCCTTGGGGAACTTCTGAAGTGACACTCGGACTATCAGCGACTATTAGTCATATCATAAGAAGCAAACAAACAAAGACACCAAGGACAGCATAGGGAACATTGCATGTATTTATTAATTGAATGAAAGAAAGTGATAAATTAACGTAAACGAAAGTGAATGAAAAAACAACTGACCGCAGTTGGGGCACGAGCTCACGTCATCGTTTACGCGCGCGATGCTGTCCTTGGTGTGTCTGTTCGTTGGCTTCTTACGATATATATATATATATCATAAGAAGCCAAGAAAGAAAGTGTAAGGTAATTTGCACGATGGAAGATTACGCCAGCGAGAGACGCCAGTCTTGGTAGTGCGAGGGGACTCGGGCTGTGAAATTGGCCTGTCCTCTACTATGAGGTCTTGAAAGTACTCATATAAGGCCGTCACTTCACTGCAAAATTATTCCAGGTCACACGAAGTTTCTCCAAGTGGAGCTGCTATTAATACTGCTTCAGATTTCCGTCGAAACTGCAGCCTCCCATTCTTTCACAGCGAAGTTGTTAGCCACACGCTGATCGGTATTTTTCGCGTCCGCGTCCATGGGCAAAAATGTGGGCCGATCCCAGAGGTAGCGCAATACAGCGGCGGAGGTTAGGCAGGCTTCAAGCACCCAGAAAAGTGAAGCGAGAAGTGGGTACATTCTTTGGAATCACGTATACAAAATACAGAACAGCATTCGTTTCAATAAATAGCAAGCACAAAACAAGCATCCGAACCACATAATTGATGATAAAGCGCTCCTCACAAGAATGCTGGTGCCCGCGAATATAAGCCAAATTGCCACGTGACTGGCCGCTCGAGGAACTTTGCGTGTATTCGTGGGCTTCTTTCGCACCTTTACCTTTACACCTTTAACACCTTTACGTCGCACGTATTGAGCAACAGAAAGCTGTATGGAGGTTTTTCGTGTTGCTCTGCAATTTTCTCATTGACCCTTTTAAAGTAATTATAATATTCGAGAAGTTGATTTATCAATCAAGACTAATTGTGCAATTAGGCAGAATGCAAAAATTAATCTTAGTATCTCAAAGCAACGGAAAGCAACATTACCTTGCTTCTGTGCAGCCACGTGGCATTTACATGTTTTTAAATCTTGGTGCGTAATAGTTGGGACACCATGTATATTCTCATATAGTATGTGCATGGTGTTCACAGTGGAAATTTTAAAAAAATATTGAAGTGAAACAGTATGGCTGAGGTAGCCGCCACTGGTGCTTTAATGCGCTTGTCCTCTTAATGTCAGGATGTGCAGAAATAAAACGCAGTCATGAATCAAGAGCCGTGCGCGTCCGCGCCAATAATGATGCAGAAAGCTTTTCGCCGCAGTAAAACTTTAAGTGAAAAGGTAGAGACAACTCAAAAGAAACCTCTAATGATGTGAGTAACTGAACACTCTGGCATTGACATTTTAAGGGGGGGGGCTGCTCTAGGGGGGGGGAGGAGGCTCTGCCCCCTCCTCAGAAAACTCCGGAGGGGGTTCAGGCCCCGGAGCACCCCGTACTTGGCGCCTATGTTAAGTTATATTATTTTTGGATCAAACAACCACTATGCATATACTAGTTATGCCAGTTTACTTGGACCAAGACTTGAAAAAAAACCCCAAGAGCTCTAGAGATATTGTACCGACTGCATAGTAGCCGCAGTCGTGTGCTTAGAGCGCGTGTTTTTTCATCGCGAAGCATTAATTAATTATTAAATAATTGGTTGGCCTTAATTATTAACCTTTTTAATTATTGCTTGAATCGCAAACATATCAATGACAAAGTTTTAGGACACCTTGAATAACCTCCGAATCAAGCATTTGTATCGTGCTCAGCTTTGCCTCATTGGTTTTTCCAATAAAGAACAAAATCGCCCGAAAAATCCAAAATACGAGATAGATGTGCGCTCGCATGCTTCTACTCAAGCGCTCTCAAGCGAATAGCCACGGATACACGGCTGTACTAGCGGCAGCAGCTCGATACAGGGCTTCACGCTGTGATGGTCGCGGCATCATGAGAACACGCCGCTGAGGCATTGATAATCCATCCAACATGACGAAGCCTTATACGACGCGGCGATAAACGAATGCAGCCGTAAATCTTTCAAAGGTTGCTTGGAGGCGGTTGAGAAGCGGGGCGCTCGCGCGCATCTATTTCATATACCGCGTATTTCGCGGGCTTTTGTTTTTTTATTGGAAAGAACAACCAGGCACACTTCAGCACCAAATAAATGCTTGATTCGGATGTTATTTAAGGTGCCCAACAACTTTGTAACTGACATGTTTGCGATTCAAGCAATAATTAAAAGCAATTATTAGGTAATAATTCGTGATGAAAAAGAAATGGCTGTAAATATACACATGACTGCCGTATGCAGTCGGTACCGTTTCTCAGGGCTTTCGGGTTTTTTTTAAATTTTGGTCCAAGTTAACTGGAACAACCGGTATATACAGTTAACCCTTGTAACGTCTTCGACATGATTTCTAAACAGCGTTTTGAGTGGTTTCAAAAACAGAATTTGACTAAACTCTGGGGTTTTACGTGCCAGAACCTCGATTTCATGCCAAGGCATGCCGTGGTGGGGCGATTCCGGATTGATTTTTACCAGCTGGGATTCTTGACCGCGCACATAAATCAAAGTACACGAACAGTTTATAATTTCGTAACCATCGAAACACGGCCGCCGTGGTCGAAGGCGCGACTTCGGGCGCAGCAGCCAATGCCTTCTCAGGGTTCTTCAATAAATTTCTGGTGATAGCCAGAGATTTATTGCAGTGAAAGATGCAAGTCTGATCAATTTATGTGACAGAGCACTCTAGTCGCACCCATCTTATCGCTTGATAAAGCAAGGTGTACGAACGTGCATTGTCGAGGAAGATAGCTTTTAATCCGGTTTTGTTTTTCCTTTCGCCAAGGCTCGAATGCACGTACACGTCGTAAATTTCATGTAAAGAACTTGCGGCATTTGTTCCTCTTCTTGTCGCCTACTAATGTTTTCCTTTACTTAATTATCGGGTTTTACGTGCCAAAACCACTTTCTGATTATGAGGCACGCCGTAGTGGAGGACTCGGGAAATTTCGACCACCTGGGGTTCTTTTTTCCTTTACTAAGGGGTAGGCTATACCTATTGCACAACATTAACAATTAAAGTATGAAATAAAAATGATTTGCGCCTAGTGAGAAAAAAGAATGGAACTAGAACTGAAAGCTTGAAATTGAAAATTGAAATTTGAATTGCGCTATAAACCTTAGTTCGAGCCATTTGATTTTCCTAACGTAACATTGCTTAGGCACCTAAGTAAATTCTGCACGCAATGTACCATTGTTAAACAATGAATGAAGATCTCTTAGCAATTTTGTATGGTTTTTCTGAACAGGAGGATGGAAATAAGCGAAATTATTACCCCGCTTAAGAAGCGTTTAAACAGGACTTAGACTCGCCCTGTAAGCCTCTTTTCTGAGCCACTCACCCGGGTTTGAGAGGAACGTTGTGTCCTCGGTCACGGCGCCAATAATTCCAACCCTGGTGCCTTGCATTCTGGTGATCACCGACTTTGGCAAAACGAGATGGCGCAAGTTGCTTGAGCCAGAGAAGTCGGTGTTGCAGCTGAGGAGTCTGAGAGGTGAACGGGACACCTTTTCGAGAAACGGAGCCAGTCCGCTGGGCCCATTGTCAAACTCGTGGTTCCCAAGGCACTGCGCATGCATCAGCATATGTGCTGCACCTTCAAATGTATTTTTCAGCTTCTCAGATCTTATGCTCGCCATTTTTTCATTTCTGCACTTATTTTTCAGGCGATTCAGTGTTTAATTGAAGGCGATATCTTGCGCGCGCTGCTCTTCGCTACGATGGCTGAAATATTGGGGGACGAGAACAGCAGGCATGTTCACAACAGAAATGGAATAAGAAAGCACAGCTATAGACACAACTGCCACGTATACGGCATGAAAGCATCGCTAAATTATTAGCAGGAGCATCCATGGCACTTTCAAATTGTGCGCCACACTCGAGGCAAAGCTTGCCTTTGTGTCATTAGTTTCGCGAATTTGTCTGCACTTCAATCCTCCACAGATTTCACTTGCAACAAAAATACGCGTCATGTACACTCTAACATTTTTTGCGCCCTTCAGGGCGTTACTTGTTCCATTGTTGACACTCCTGCATGAAGGGTTCTAACAAAATTTATTGCACATCACAGCAATCTCTAGCTAAATACGCACTTAGAAAAGACCTAGTAGAAGATCTGACAGCTTTGGACGCACAGAGATGTCTGACAAGAGAATGTCACAGCAATGGTTTTGCAAGTTTCACTAATGCGCTTTTCGGGTCCTTTGTTGCAGCTATCATTAGTTGCCTCAGAAATGTGTCAAACAAGAAAACATGATTGGTTTCCGCAAAGGACTATATCTTACCCCTTAAATGCGAGGATGTTAGCCACATGACAACCAAATGCCCTTTTTACACCCACATTGGATAAAAGAAGTCGCAGTTTTGCCAGAAAGGCGAAACATCAATGGCGCTAGCAAATCACTAGACAGGTAAACGAATTAAGGATAGTAGCTTTATCGGAAGTATAAACTTGTAAACATTCACCTACTCACTAAATTACCAATCATCTTGTCACGCGCGCACAAGCAAAAATGAACCTATCTGACTCGATGGTCACGGAAGCTTGCTGTCGAAGCGTTGGAGTGAGGAAGCACGGCAGCAGCAGCGAGCGAATTGACCTTCGTGCTGCCTCTCACTTCAACGCGAACTAAGCGGCGAAAACACAAAGCACACGAAACTATCAGCACTCGGCGCACTTTGTCCCTATCGCAGATCACTTTCAAGATAGAGCCTGCGCGGCCGCGCCGTACGCAGCAGCCGCCGGAGTAGAAAGGACCCCCTCCTCCCTATATACCTGTCCTCCCCTAGGCGCCTTGCGCGTGAAGGAAGACGACGCGCTTTTTCACCGCTTTCATCCATCGCGGGCTCGTGATTGAGCCAACATAATCGCCTCACCCTCGCACGTTTTCACACATAAAGCATACGGCATGCGGCGACGATGTTATATCCCTCGAACTTTATACGGAACATGACGGCGATGGTAGAAATGCGCCTGGAATGTCCGTATAATTGCTATCGCAATAAAAACTATGTTTATAGTACAGATGCGATAATATTGCCGATGCGTCTTGATGCATGCCATCATCGCTAGTATAACGCTGCAGCGAAGCACTCTAGCGCAACTCAAACACCTCCTATATATTACCAGCATAATCGACCCCCGTGACAAGTCGTGATACTTTCTGTTAATTTTTTCGTAACGGTGCGGTTCGTACTAGTAGTACTTTAAAGCGTGGTCATTCTGTCTGGAGGTAACGCTCACAATATTTACAACACTTTTTTCCTAGGGAACTCTTATATTGAAATGCACAGTAGCAGAAGTGCGCATGACTTTAGATACTAAGAAATCTTTTCTTTAAATGCAACAAGAGCGAGATGTACTCACAGTTACAAAACTTTTTTCGAACAAATGGTGTAAGGCAGATTCTACAGAGGAGTGACTTACCGCGTAGTCGTAGCCCATTTCCACCATCACTTCAGACACTAATGCTGCTTTCAGCACAGTGTACCAAGCCGTGCCTTGGAAAAAGTCACCAGCATTCACAAAAATTGTGTTCGGATACGTTTTCTTCAGCTCTTTTACCTGAAAATAAAAAGGAAGAAAAAATGACGGACAAGTTAACACTAACGCATGACAACAGAATGGCACACTAAAGCTTCTGTGAACGTAGTTGCAGTGATGCTGCTAATGTTCTTATTGCTACCGCAACACTTTTGTTGACGAAAACGTGAACTGTTTTGCGAAGGTGCGCCTTTGAGCGCGATTTGAGCAGTGTATTGCGTACGCGTAGGACACCGAAAAACGAGCAACGAAACCAAACGTTCTTTTGCGAAAAAAAGTATAGAGAAGCATTGGCACATAATTTTAAAACAGTTCAGCTGTAGGCTCATCGTCCACGAGCAATGCTGAATGGGCAGTTCATTCTTAGTTTAGTTGGTCAATGTTATATTATGCAGCCAGTGAAGAATGCATAACACGCGCGAGAACAACAACGAAAACAAAGTCAATACGGCTGTTAGTTAATACATTCCTTTTCAGTGAGAGCGCAGCAAATGTAAACGAAAATTTACAAGCACATACAGGTCATGAGCATTACGGCAAACTGTCAGAATAATTTTGGGAGAAAACAATATATTGTTTGCTAAACATCCTACAGACATGTCATTAATACAGAGCGTAGGCTTTAATTTTACATGGAAAGCACTCCAAGACCCTCCCTTTTTCTCTTTCCCTACCCCTACCTCTTTCCCTTCTCCCTGTCGTTGTGAGTCGTAAACTAAACTCTGCGTTGCTTGGAATACTGCTGGTCCAAAGAAGGCGCTATTGACAACAAAGCTTAGAGTAGCAGAGTCTGAACATCCGGAAAACTTTGTGAATACTGACGTTACAAAAATCGAAAGGGGATCTGCAGCTATAGTTTTATTTATATTTATTTATTGTACATATTTTCAAGGCCGGCAGGCACAACAGAAAGGAGTGGTAGGGTACATTATTATTTGCAGAACGAAAGAAATTTAACAAAAAATCGTGAAGGAACTATAAGACACTTTGAACAGCAAGCTTGAAATTGGTACTGTCACAAATGGTGACTAAGGAGGCGGGAAGGCGGTTCCATGCAGTGGCAGTTCTTGGTAAAAATGATGAATGGTATAAATTAGTGCGGCAAGTTGGCACTTCAACTTTGTGTTGATGATCGATGCGAGAGGAAATGTAACTGGGTCTGGTGAAGAGATTTTCTTTCAGGAAAGGATTGAGGTAGTATATTTTATGAAAAAGACAAAGGCGAGAATGCTTGCGACGTAGTGAAAGGTCAGGTAGATCTAATGTTTTTTTCATGGATGTTACGCTAGAATGACGTGAATAATTAGAGAGGATAAAGCGCACTGCACGGTTCTGAATGCTTTCAAGTGAAATAATGAGATTGGAATGAGCAGGGTCCCATATGGCACACGCATATTCTAATTTTGGACGGACGAGCGTTTTGAACATGGTAAGCTTTAGTGAGGTCGGAGCGGATGCAAAGTTATGTCTTAGATAACCTAATGTTCGGTTAGCATTGTTAGTGATATATTCAACATGCATGTTCCAGGAAAGATTGCTAGTAATATGAAGGCCAAGATACTTACAAGAGTTAACAACCGACAGGACAGTACCATTAATAGAATAGGGGGGCGGATCAGAAGGGGTAGAGCGGCAGGAGACACGCATATGTTTGCATTTATTTGTGTTAAGCTGCATTTGCCATTTGTTACACCAATTTGATACACTAACCAGATCATCTTGAAGCTTACTGGAATCATTAAGGTTAGTTATTTTGTGGTAGATGACGCAGTCGTCCGCGAATAGCCTAATGATTGAGTTAGAGATACAGTCAGGAAGGTCATTAATATAGATGAGAAAAAGCAGGGGCCCCAGTACGGATCCTTGCGGTACACCGGAGGTAACTGAACAAGGTCTAGAAGTACAATCATTAGCGGTTACATACTGGGTCCTGTTAGAGAGAAAATCCTTAATCCATGCAAATACGTTTGGGTCAATATTAAGAAGAGAAAGTTTGAAAATAAGTAAATCATGAGAAACAGAATCAAAAGCTCGCGAGAAGTCCAAAAATACACAGTCAGTATCAAGTTGCTGATCTACATTAAAAAACAAGTCATTGGTAAAAGACAAGAGTTGGGTTTCGCAGGAAAAGAATTTTCTAAATCCATGTTGTGCATTGTTAAAGAAAGAATTCATCTCAAGGAAATTAATGAGGTGTGAATAAATTATGTGCTCTAATATTTTACTTGGAATGCATGTCAATGAAATTGGTCGATAATTATTGGAGGAATGAGTGTCACCTGATTTATGGACCGGAACCACCTTTCCCACCTTCCAGTCTTTGGGTAGGGTAGAAAGCTGTAGGGACTGGTCAAAAATCTTTGATAAAATAACACTTGAAAAAAACTTCAGTACACTTTAGCATTTTTGAATTAATGAAGTCGGGACCACAGGATGAAGAAATTTTTTGGTTTCTGATAAGTTTGCCGATGCCAATCCAGTCAAGCGAGATAGGTTCCGTAGGCGGAAAACTTGGGGACGATAAGAATGGAAATTTTGGCTGTACTGATCGCTGAAAAAATGACGAGAAGGTATTATTCAGAATTTCGCAGCACTCGTGAGTTGGAACTGGCACGTCTGATTGGATTAATTGAAGAACATTCTTTTTAGTACCTGCAACAATAGACCAAAACTTCCGTGGGTTAGAAACCAGAAACGAGGGCAGAGTATTATTTAGGAATGTGTTTTTGGCACTGGCTATTGCCGAACAATATTCACTGGCAATGCGGTGATATCGAGACCAATGATCAGGATGATTTGTAGCTTTAGAGCGGCGAAATACCCGTTTTTTTTTTGTTGCGCAGGCGCTTTAGTGCATTATTAAACCATGGTGATCGGGGGTTAGAAGGCACTCTTCTTTTAGGTATGTAGCGGTCAATTATCGATAGAAGTTTGTTTTTATAGAGAGACCAGTTTTCATCAACTGTTCGTTGCGAAAAGTTCACTAAATAAAAGCGAACACGTTGCCACAGTGAGTAAAAGTATACTCTTTGGAATATTGTGATGTTTCAACAAGAAAAAAGAACTTTCATAAGGATAGCTGAACCACTATCGTAAACACCTGACTATCTTGTCACAGTTCCTAAGGAACGTAATATTCCAGGAGTCTGTAAGGTAACAATGTGAAAGTGAAGTGACAGTCAAATAATACGTGCCGTGGTGGCGTAGTGACTTGCCCTGCTAAGGCGGAAGATGTGCTGCTAAGCTGGAAGCTGGTGGGATCAACTCCCAGCCGAGGCCGCCGCATTTCGGTAGAGGCGAAATGCAAAAATACGTTCGGGGGTATACCGTGCATTGGGTGCGCTTACGCAACCTCGAGCGGTCAAAATTAATGCGGGGTCCCTCACTATACGTCGTGCCTCACAATCATATCGGGATTTCTTTTTTAAATAACGTAATGTATCCGTACCGCTCCACTCATCACCACTCAATTGATTATTCTAGACATCGATGTCTGGGACGACCGCAGGCACAGGCGGCGCCATGCTGAGTGAAATAGTTTGCTCAGCTTTAGAAAACCCACGCGCCTGTCTGCGATATGCTGTCCTCATATGGAAAAACAATCGATAAATGTGGCATGTAGGCTCCTTGTTTGCCTTGGTTAGTGTTTTGCGGAAAAGCCCTTGAAATTTCGCCTGGAAATGGCCAGTTCTCGTTCAGCGCGCTCGTAATGGCAACGTGATGGCATGCGTCTCATAACGGCCACGTGAACCGCGACCCAACATTTGCAAGCCACGCTTCACGCCATGATTAGGACGTGCACTTTCAGCAACCTTGTCTTGTCTCATACATTTGATCTCGCGTAAATAAGAATATCAGGTTAAGCGGATCTTCTGGCTGCATTCCTGGCTCGACCGCATTTAGATTTTGCGCGGAGGATGTATCTCGTGTTCAACTTACTTTATTCTGTTTCGTAGCATAAGTGACAGAATGCGCATTCTTTTTAGCTGAAGATCGCTACACTTATAAGTAAATCAGCATTACCACCGACTACGCTTATTTCTGGAATTATTCTGAACTAAATGGCGGGGCAAGTGTACAGAGCGGCAATATGAACAATAAGCACTGAGAAATGCCTCCTCCACCGCAACATTTTTTAGCGATCACGGCAGGATATCAGCTGGAAGAGTAATTTATCTTTCAGTTAGTTTTCTCAAATGATGTGTAAATCATCGGTTTCCGCATTGCTATGATACGCTTTATGTTGGGTAAGTAGAACAGAGCGTGCGACATTAGAAAAACTCACTTTGGTTACTATCCTGGCGATGCCACCGACACACTCAGCACGGTCTCCGGTGCACAGGCCGCCGTGCTTGCTGCTCTCGTCAATGTGCGAATGCACATCATTCGTGTGCAGCACGGTCAGCGTGAAATCGGCGCACACTCGATGGATCGCGGGTGAGAACACCAGAAAGACACAAACTAGGACGCGGAGAAGACGCATGGTGGCCGTTCTTGCTTGAGCAACGTCGGCGTGGACGAGATCAAACTCCCAGTCACGTTTCTTCTTTCCGGGCGGATGATAGAACTCAAAGGTGGATTCTTTACGGGCTTGAGGAACAATTCCTTGTCGTTGTGCTTCAACCAGACGCACGGTGAAGTCGAACATCGTCTGGCTCACCCGGCCACAGGTTCCGACTGCTCGATGAATTGTGGTCGCCGGCCTTGCCAGACAGCTTCATGGCGACTACGCGAGAATTTTGTAATCGAATGGCACTTCGCTGAAGACTTACGTGCAGCCGAAGCGAGAATTTCGTTCCATCATGCCACGAGTTGTGACGATGATGATAAAGACCACAAGCTGTGGAGCATACCCACTAAATGGGATTGGCTGAGAATCTAGTGGCACTGACAAAAATACCTTCATGAAATAGAGATTTACGTCTAGATAAACGAAACAAAGAAGATAAGAAAATAAAGGAGTATGATTGAACAGTTATGAAACAGTCTATGATTAGGCAAAATGGTCACTTTGTTGGCAACATAGCTACTCTTACAATTAGTGTAAAACTGGCACTGCGCCAGTGATATACATGCATGGAAATGCAGGAATTGAGGTGGCTGGAGATTCGCCTTCTTCTCGGATATCAAAAAGGACCCTTTAAGATGTATAAAGTGTCCCAACTAACTTTAGTCAAGCTGTTCAACGAACAAAAAACACCATTAGAAAAAGACGCCGTGCAATTTTAAGACTCTTGGTGTTAGGTCGTCAAACATCTGACGTCTCAACACTGTAGGTCGTAAAATATTGTTTAGCACCGTGTATTTTACTCGGTACAACATCGTGATGTTAAGATATATGGGGTTCAGTCATCAGAGCTCTCACGATAGAATACTGTAGGTCTGATTACTGTTTCGTGCGCCGTGCTTTCTAAATATTTTTCTCCCGTTGAACAGCTAGGTTAAAGTTAGCAGGGACACACTGTATATGGCGAGCAGCATTCTGTCGGTCTTCACCGCTAAGTATCTAATAAGAAGTGAGTAAAATACAATCTTTTCTTTATTATTATATAGCCCACTTTTACAGTCAAGTTGTGAACACAACTAAAAACGCTAAAAAAAGTTATGGCCCAGTTTTCACGGTTTTCTGAAAAAAAGAGAAAAAGCTATACCACTCACAAAGTTTTTTTAAGGAAATGTGGGGAATGTTAAGGCCAACATTTAGGTCAGATTTTAAAGTGTGTATTAGTTACGAGTAAAGCAAAATTGCTAATACTTCATTTTCGGCCCATTTAACTATTTCCGTAGCGCGTCCACTGGGCATCGTTGGCCCGCTAACGATGGTTCTACGCGCGAATTTCGAGATTTTCCGCACCACCCACGGAGACACTGCGCTATCGGACTTGCAAGAGGAGTGCTATTCTTTTGTTTTCTAAGCAGTTCGCTTTCATCCCAAGGCGGAGGTTTTTGAAAGCGCTCCGAAGTTTTCGCGATTGTCAGAGTAGAAAGGAAAAATGACCGCCCGCTGTCGATGGTTTAAAACGTCGCTTTAGAGAACTTCCGCTCCGCTCACGGACACACTGTGCCATAGGACGGGAAGGAGGACAACTACATTTTTGTTTTCTGAGCAGTTCGCTTTTCCCCCAGAAGACGTTAATTTTTTAACGCACTCCGAATTTTCGCGATCGTCAAAATGTAAAGGAAAAATAGCCGTCTCTGGGAGAGGTGCGAACGCTTCGAAAGATCGTAGATCTACCGATTCCGCTGCATTTGCAGCTGTTCTTATCAATGGATCGAGCAGCAGCGAGTCTGAAGATGCGGTATTTTCGTCGGAATTCGACTCTGAGAGCGACGGCGATGCAAGCCAGCCCGGAACACCGGCGACCGCTGCCCGGCGCGCCAAACTGTAGTGCTTGCGCTTAAATGGTTGTAGTGGAATACATCCACAATGAAAATTTCAGATTTTTTCGGATATAGTGTCTATTAGACGGTGATACGTTCTATGAATATCATAAATTTGTTACATTTTTTCTTAGTAGATACAAACGTGTCTTTACAATGTTTGTTCAATTTTATCCTACAATTTCGATTCTGGTAATTTATATACTCTTTATGACATATAGCTAGTTACTAAACCGTTTATGCAAGAAAAGTGCATTCGTTCAGATTTTTTATGTATTACACAATCTACTGAGTGCAGTAGTTCCAATCTGGCGTAACCTACAAAAACACCTATTTTGCATATATGGTGTACGGATAGAGTTAAAGGTGTTATACAAAGCCCTTAAAATGTTTCTTTGTTTTCCAGAGATGAGCAAGACGACAAATATTTCTTACTCACAGGAAATAGCAGTCCTGTTATACCTGAGATAAATCAAAAGTTCGACATTTGTAGATTAATTATGAGCTTTCAAATTTCTTACTGAATACTGATCTTCTAATGTCGATATCTTACACGAGGCATGCGCTTGTTTTCGATTGTCAGCGCGGTGAAATATGAAAGGCACTACATTTCTACTTCATTGAAGTAGGAGTACGTTGTGAATGACGAACGATAAATGTTGAGTTTTGTAGGTTAAGAACAGCCTTTCTAGAAATATATCTTTTTTTCAAGTATTCCAGAGTGTCGATCATACTGACATTAACCGTAATTTGTGTCGGAGTTCTAAAACGAATGTACAAAACGCAAACTACAGATTTGTTGTAAAAAGGTAGAATGACAAATTTATATTGCGGCGGAACCTTCACGTTCTTGGCTTGCTTAACAGGATTGAAAATAATTACATAACTCTGGTTTTTCACCTACTTTTATGTGTCATAA
Organism: Dermacentor variabilis; assembly: GCF_050947875.1. Classification (NCBI taxonomy): domain Eukaryota; kingdom Metazoa; phylum Arthropoda; class Arachnida; order Ixodida; family Ixodidae; genus Dermacentor; species Dermacentor variabilis. The sequence continues at coordinate 71,072,302 of NC_134569.1, read as the reverse complement.
AAGTTTGTAGTTGGCTTCTCCGGTGTCTTCGCGGAACTAAAGAAGGCAACTTGTGTATATTCAGTAAAAAGAACGGGAATGTTCGGGATAATGTCCACGCAAATTTCCAAGTGTGGTGGTGTAATTGCAGCTTTTGCAATAAGTTACGCTTGCAAAAGCTCCGGAGCGTTATAGTGTGTTTCCCGAGTGGCGCAAAATTGAAACCGCTGGCTTCGCGTAACTACAATACCGCCGAGATGAAATTAAATGATTGCAGGGGTGACACTATGACAAATTAGTGTGCGAAGCACGTAAAATGCAACATGTGCAAACGAATCCATTTATCAAGTACTAAAATGTTTTAAAATCTTTATTACTGTTTAACACTCTGGTCTTGTTAATCACACGAATTCATGGACAATACTCTGTGCGATTCATTCCTTATTATAAAATTGTTTTTTTACTAGTGAATCGTGAAATAAGTAATTCTTTTTCATCTCAGTTGCAATTACGGTTGTGCTATGTAAACTGCTACGGTTATATAGATGCCACCTAATGTATGTATTTTCTATGTATTGCCCCCTTTACTCAATGCCTCACTCTGCGGCCTGTAACTTACTTTTACACAAACAAACAAGCAAACAAGCAAGCAAGCAAGCAAGCAAACAAACAAATAAATAATTTTATGGTCGTATTAAAATTGGTTTCCCATTGCTTAGAGATATCTTTATTTTACAGAAAATGAATATTTGGCGAAAATAAGGCGCATGTTATGTCTTATTCCTAGGCGAAATCCAAAGTATTGCGGTTAATTAAGGCGTGTGCAATAAATTAAGCATCCACGCGCTCCTAAGCGTACGTGATAGAGCGGAGCAATATTTAGCACGCAGTCTGTCATGACTAAAAATTCCACTAAGATTAAACTTAGCAGAAGTATACTTCTGCTAAGTTTAATCTTAGTGGAATTTTGGTAATTTATATATATCACATATTTCACGCAGTGTCCAGCCTATAGGCTGGACACTGCGTGAAATATGTGTGCGAAGGTCAATGCGTGCGGATCCAATGCAAGTTTTGCAAGAGATTTAATACTTGGAACTGTCACTCGGCCGCTACCAGCTGCGTCTCCCAACGTCCCGAGAGAACTCTGCGTTGTACAAAGGTTATATTTAGCATAAATAGGGGCCATCTTAAGCGAAATGTATCGCGAAAGAATACCATTTATGGCTTCTTTTAAGAATTACAAATAATTATTAGGAATAACACGATGGCCAAAGTTTCGACGACGTAAAATGTGTGCAGTTTAATTACTGTCTTTGTAAAGTTTCCTTAGAATGGGGGGGGGGTGCTCAAAAGTGTTACAAAAGCTTTAAAACTGACCATTATTATACGGGCAACAATATAAAGCATGAGATTCAACTACAGGTAACTGAGAGAGAGAGAGAGAGAGAGAGAGAGAGAGAGAGAGAGAGAGAGAGAGAGAGAGAGAGAGAGAGAGAGAGAGAGAGAGAGAGAGAGAGCAAATGATAAATGAAAGGTATGGAGGTTAACCAGGACTGAGCCCGGTTGGCTACCCTACACCGGGAAAAGAGAAAGGGGGACGGAAAGATAAAAAGAAGAGAAAGTCCACTAGGGATATCATTCGGTCACTCAGTCCGGATCACAGACGCTGACTCAATCTGGTAGCTTTCAAATATAGCAGCGGCGCTTTTGTGGCCTTTTGTAGCTGCGATATGCGAGGCCATGGTCCCAAGTTCTTGTTCAAGGTGAACGGCTTCCTATCTAGCTGATTGAGAGGCTGCACAGAGGTTGCATCTTTCATTTTCAAAAGATGCGCAGTAGCACAGTAGATGTTCTATGGTTTCCTCCCAGGCACTGCACTCGCTGCCTGCACATCGCAGGCATTGCACTCGGCGCTATCACCCATTCCAATCAAAAACATATATGCATTGGTGAATGCGACTAGCGTAAACGGAACAGCATTGTTTCCTCATTAGGCGTAAGCCCTGGTAACAGCCGCAGTTGCATAGATGGATCGAGGTAATGCAATCGATGTTGAGCGAATTCAGGGGTGTGCCACTTCTCCAATGTCATACGGTGCGCTAGCTTGCTTAACTGCTGGGCTGCGTCAGTCCGCGATAAAGGTACAGAAACAAGGGTTGCTCCATCGTGTGCTTTTCTAGGAGCTTCGTCAGCGAGGTCGTTGCCGGAGATACCGCAATGGGGGCCAGGCGGCCACTGAAACACGACGTCGTGTCCTTTCGCGATCATATGATGGTGCATTTCTCGTATCTCCGACAGGAGTTTTTCACAGGACCCGCGACGAAGAGATGACAGAAGACATTGTAAGGCTGCCTTAGAATCGTAGGATATTGCCCACCGATTAGCCGGACAGGTGACTGAATTTTTTATTGAAACTGCACAAAAGAAACCACTTCGCTTGAAATTGGGCTGTGATTAGGCAAGCTAGTAGAAGTCAGCAGTCGTTTTTATTATAAGATCAGAATTTGTGCTTGTTTTAGGGAGGTAATAAAGATGAGCTTTACCGGTGGGTTGCCCAAGTTGAAGCAAGGACAACGTTTGCGCTTGCTATGCATCGGTTTGGAGCTTATCTTTTTCTGTTCGCTTGCTTGTTATGTTACAATATGCGAACAAATATTTTTGCAAACTATAATGAAGATGATTTCTCACAAAGATCTGATTTTACGAAAG